>NW_014577085.1:469994-473486 GCF_000485595.1 Priapulus caudatus
GCTCTCTCTCGCTCTCTCTCGCTCTCTCTCGCTCTCTCTCTCTCTCTCTCCCTCTCTCTCTCCCTTTCTCTCACTCTCGCTCTCGCGGTCTCTCTCCCTCCCTATCTCTTGCTCTCGCTCTTCAATGCGTGACTCTGTAATGTTGCTTACATGTGCAATGTCTTGTCCATGTCATCTATGTCAGATGTTGTCATCTGATGCGATTGAAGGACGATTTGCTGAACCAGGCGATCGATCAGTTGCCATCGGTACGGAGAACAGTTTGAGTCTACTGCAACCATCAAATTGTGATCCGTGTGATTGTCCGTCATATCGTAGAACGCATTTAATGCCGTAATTTATTCATTATAATTAGGTACGACAATTGTCGGATAATCTTATGCAAACATTGTTTTTTATAAATAACGTTTAAGAAAGACAGCGATTTGTTTATATGAATGTTCAACTGAGTTTAGCATTACAGTGATGTATTTTGTAAACCGTTCTTCTATCGGGGATAAAGGAATCAGAATAGCAAACTAAATGTTGCTCTTAGTAAGTATACAATGTGAATAGCACTCGAATAAATCTCTTCATGTATTCAGATAAAAATATAACAATCCACATATTCTATTACTAATTTTAAACAGCACGCGATGGATAAATCGAAATTATCAGTTGCACGTCAATATCACAAACACTTCACGTTCTCTCGGATGGTTTACAGTAATCGCCATACTTGTACACCATCACGGACACAATTACATGTGAGCTTACATTTCAAGTGGTTTTGCCCTAGACGTCTGAAAATATATAGTTATTATTGCGTTTTTGATCACTACCTGTTTCATTCAGTAGCGACTAGAAAAGTGTGAATGTAAACGTGCAACTGGAATTATTACGCTGTGCTCACGTACGCGGCATGAGGAGGAAATGTTGGAGAACAGAGAGGAAGATCGGGTAAGCAGCTGTGTGCGACAGCTTGCGACGCAGGCCATCAAAGATCGAGGTAGCGCTGAGGCTGTCAATCTGAACGTCCTCGAACCGCCTCGCCATCTCTCTCTCGTCCTCGCGTCGCACCATTTCGAAGAACGAAACGTGTCTGGAACACGAAAATCCGCAATACGCAAATTATAATAATGTTGAAAATATTCTGGTTACTAACAATACACATACTACGATGCACATTATATTGTTAGAATGTGTTCAATATCACACAGTGTATTGTTGAAAGTTAGAGTAGTAGTTACCAGAATTATCTGTGGCTGCACATAGCACCTGGCGATCACTCCTCGTTAGTGAGAGGTTATTCCTTTTAATCCTGATTCTAACTTTATATTAAGAAAAACTCTTTGCTACGAATAGTTTTTGCACATTTCTGATGTACGAATTGGGTAAAAATATACTTTTGAATAGATCTTATTTAATTAAAGACACTTGTTGTTAGTTATGGATTGGACACTTCAACCCGCCATATATCTTGATCGTGCGGATCTATCTTGACTGTGTAATATTGTCAATATTTCAAAAATACACTGTGTGAAGTTGAACACCTTTTAACAAAATAATGTGTATTGTAATATGTGCATTGTTAGTTACACGAATTATCTGAATAATGAGACAGGTAACAAGGATGTTCAGTTTCCTCAGGTAAATAGCGATAAGAATGTAATAACAATAGCAATATACTAGCTGCGATGATGAGCAAATCAATCTAAATTTGGCGCTACGGCGACACGTTAGATATCTGGATTAGACCTGACTATTACATGCGATTTTACACTTGACACAAAACTGGCGTACCTATCTAAAGCACCGTTTTCATGCCCTTGCAGTTTCTCTAGGATAGGATAAATTCCAACCATCAAAAACTCATATCGGAGATGAACGCGATATTCCAGGCAATCCTGTGCAAAATAAATTGACGTGTGCAGAGTCGTAAATATGTCAAACGATGTCAATTTTTGTAATTTCATTGTGAAATTCGATGTCACTTGACGATGTGAGCGTCCTACATGTGGTTTTTACATCGATGCAATTAAATCAGACAGTTCAACATTTTGGATTACACGTTAGTCAATTTTTTCAACGCACGTCTTTTTGTGTGTGTGTTATATTTCAATATGAGAGGCATCTGTGTTTGTGGTATGTGTTTGCAGTTCGATAGGCTTATCGAATTTTCCTTTAGTGTTGTCCATACCCAGATACCCGTTCATTCCGTGCGCACGCGCATGTGCGTAGATTAATGTGACCGCGTGCGTGTATGTGCGCGCGTACATGCGCGCCTGCACGTACACGAGCGAGCGCGGGCGTACACGCATTCGTGCAGAAACGCCCACACGCGCACGTACACGCTACGTACAACCGCTCCAAGAACGGTTATAATCTGAGCGATATGAATTTGGCACATGCGCAATCGCACACTTAAAAATCTCGTTTGCAGTATAAATGAGCATAATGTGCGCGGCCGTAAATTTTTCATTAAAAATAGAGAATTAATTTTCATTCTTTGTTTCAATGCAATAATAAAACTTGACCAAATATTGTCATACTAATTACGCATTCGAAGTATTAGGTATATACGACCATGTTCGATACATGCGATTACATTCAATATGCGATTATGTACAACATGCGGTTATAATAATTGTCATGTACGATCGGCTTGTATACCTTTCCAGGTCCATAGTTGATCGCTGCATTGACAAAGGACATTATCGCAGTCTTCAGGCTAACCTCTTCTTTATATACGCCCGTGGTTCGACCCAAATCGTGTACTAAACTCTAAAAAAATTAGTGCGAATTCCTCCGCTATTATAACAGTCAGATAGTTTATCACGCAACAACATTCTTCGCCTCTGCACGCTCAACGATCGTTAGAGATCGTTAGAAAGAATTAAAGATGGTTGCATGTATAAGAACATAACAAAACACGTTGTAGATTAGCACACGATCGACCGGTTCTGTATTAAAACAGGGCAAAAGAAAAAGTCCCAACAATGGATTTTCTTTACAATACTGCCTATCGCGTAACGCGATGGAAGTCATGTATATCACTAGAAAAACAGTAGCTTTCTGCGTTTGTTAGACACGTTCGAGCCTGCCCCTTATGTTTTTCAATCAGAAGTGGAATCATTGGCGGGCCGTACTAATCATAGGATACTATACCTGGAAGCGCGCCCTCTCGCAGGCGTAGCCCTGGTAGTGGTACATGGCGTCAAGCACTCCTCTGTGACCGCCCGGCACGAGCAGCAACCCTCCCAGCATCTCCATGACTGCGATCTTCGTTCGCACACTCTCCGTGCTCAGACTCTGTGCGATGGTGTTGATGCATGCTGAATGCGCCAGTACATGTGCCCGCCCTTGCTGAAAATATTAGTAGAAAATCGTGGGGCGTTCAGTCTCTACTTCTGCGAGTGAGCTAGCTAGATTTTTATTGGCGATTACTTCCATCTCTCTCTTTCTTCTTTCTCTCTCTCTCTCTCTCTCTCTCTCTCTCTCTCTCTCTCTCTC
>NW_014577085.1:473496-504109 GCF_000485595.1 Priapulus caudatus
GTTTACGTTTACGTTCGTTACGTTACGTCTTACTCTCTCTCTTCTTCTTCTTCTCTCTCTCTCTCTCTCTCTCTCTCTCTCTCTCTCTCTCTTACTATATATATATATATATATATATATATAATAGCAGAGGCCAGGCGTATAATGTTGATAGATATCAGAGAGGCTTTAAGTGCGACATGACCAGGGCATAACTCGGTTCACGTTCCAAACGCCGGTATATTTGAAAAGCAGGTGGCGCCACTGGCGTGATAGTGTCCTACCGAGTTGTTCATGAGAGCCTTGATGCAGCCTATTACTGATGTGTGAATGCTGCTCTGACTCGTCTCGTAGTCCATGTTGCTGAGAAAGTTCAGCAGGCAGCTTAGGCCACCGAGCTGAAAGAATCTGAAATAGCATCGGCTTCCTTATTAGAGTTAATCGCAGTCGGTTTAGACTTTGTCGGTTTGCAATTTTATTGGACCCGATTTGGACAATATCGATTACCATTGTCATCATTACCATGTTGACGATCGGGACAAGTATGGCATTGACGAAAGAGCAAGAAGCTCAATAATGATGAGCAGAGTATTGTTGCTGATGGAAATGACCGTGACCGTATTTACAGCAGCGAGAACGATGATGACAGTGGGCATGCAGGCCGCTGGTGGCTGAGTATATTATAATATTACTAGTATCATAATATCTTTATATTATTATGGCAAGATTAATGTAAAGAATAGGTCTCATACCTGATGACAAAACTCATTGGTTGTGTTCTGAGCGCTGTTTTCAAACTTTCCACGAGCTCCGTTCGTACCCGTATTTCTTGGGCGTCTTGTGGAAATAATAACTATTAAACAGAAACACGAATAACAATTAACATGAAAAAGGATAGAACATAAATTATCGTTCATATCTATATTCGAATTATTCTTTGTAAGCTGGTATTTCTATCGAACTGTAAAATACATAAACAGTGATAGCTTGTATAAGAAGCGGGAACTTAAAATATTAAATTAAAGGGTAGCTATTAAATCAGGCGAAGTTATGAGTGCATCGTAGCTATTAGCACACCCGTGTAACCCCGGACCTCCTAAGTCAAGTCACTCGGTAAATAAAACATGCTGTGATATAAGACATTGCCTGTGTCGAATACAATGCTTTACGTGTTATAAAAATCATATATTCTATATATATATATATTGATTTCGATAGACGTACCAGAGATAATGCACCAACTCTGTCGATGTAATAGTCTGGAAGGTTTCTCGAGTTCGTCTCATCTTGTTCCTATATCATGAACACACACACGCGCGATATTTATACTCACTATCTATTGTATTGTTATTACCGCAGACAATTTTATATCAATGGTTACCTTCTAACGTATACACTATCAAACTACGCTAATATACAGAAACGCTTTCTTATAATGCCACGCAATCGTTTTATCATGCAGTAGTAATTAATTATCCTGTTAAGCAATAACAAATTATCGACCCTTCAACCAAAAATAATAATCAAGCGGACGAGCCAACGAAGTGGAACAAACTAAGATTACCGTTCACTACCGTAACTTTGTATATTTCTACTTTGCAGCGGTTCCCAGTGCGGACCAGTTATCTGTCGTCAGTCATGTAATTTATGCATAATAATTCGACATTTTCTTCTGCGTGCAGATTCGGAAAATAGGCTGACGAACATTTGTATATCAGGCTAATTCATTCCCAAGTTCTTTACGCCTAAAGTTACGCATGTTTCTCCAAACAGCAAACAGTACCGATGTTTACCTATCTGTGACCTTGGCCTCCCATTAGTTAAGTATATATGGAAAAGCACTCGGTCTACAAGCCAGCCCACGCACGGCAAGGTCTATTGTAGATTTACGACGTTAATAGGTCCTGGGTTAGGAGAAACACGCGCGGTGTATGTGGACAGGTTGCGACAATCAATTCCGGAGATTCAAAAATGCGTTCCAGCAGAATGGTCAACATTTATTTAGCGACATTAAATATTTTAAGCCTAAAAGACGTCTTAATGCGAACATCGTTTAACTTTTTATATGACGTCTACAGTTATATAACTAGACGGTTCACTGTAGCGCAGGCTTAATATTAGGCCTACACAAGTACTTCGAAACCCGAACCCGAACTTTACACACAAAGCAGGATTCCCTCCGGCGCAATCCACAACTTGCGTTACGTCTTGCATTTGTTATGCACCTCAGACAGATCCACTCTATAGCTTATATAATTACGGACTCGCGTACAGTGATGTCCTATAGCGAAGCAGACACTAACGAATAATATGATAACCTTGAGGATCGTCGCATCAAGAGATTATCAATTAGAGATAATCGATAGTTGCGATGGGTTCACGTCGCGCAGAACTGCGCACACGTTCCATGAGATCACATGCGCGCGCCTTCGCTATAAGACGCATATGTTGCAACATACGAACAATCAGCGAAGTAATATACCTCTAACTAAAATATTGGCTGAATGTTCCGGATACGAAGAAATAAATTACTGTATCAACGGCATACGGATAGTGGAACCCGAAATTAAACGTACTTTTCTTTTCGAACAGTAGATTTGCCATTTTTTCTCGATAGACAGATTTAACATGGCTTCCCGGTTTGGCGGTGCCAAGTCGAGCTCATCCTGCGCAAGAAACAAAATTATAGCAATCAATTAGAAATACAGCTTCCTATTTTTACTGAGTACCCGTTAATTATAATAATTCAAGTATACATTTTTTAGAAATAGAGATGAGAGTAGAATGGAAGTGATGTGTTTTAATGATTAATTTTTGTTAACCGTCTGTGGTCGTGAGTTTGGATGTGATTTCGCGCGCACGCGTCGCTGGTAGTGCGCGTATGTTTCGAGTCGCAGTGCGCGTCGCCACGTCCAAGGCAATCACACATCACCGTCACCATACCAACGCAACTCGAGCGAGAGCATCTACGCACCACCAGTTCGGAAAATTTGCTGTTCAGCTCTTCCTCGTCCGGCATGCTCATGGTGGCGCTATCGGTCGTAGATTGGGTTTCTACGGAGCGCCGACTGCTGGCCGGGCTGCCCCAGGCGCGGGTGAGGGCGGGGGCATGGTAGCCACGCAAGCAGCACAGCACCCGTGCAAGGCCCGGACCGCGCGGCATCTCCTCCAACGAATCTGCACGGAGAGAGAGAATGTCAGTGGTTGGCGTGTTAGTAAAACGTGGAGCATAATATCAGGAGTTAATAAAGACAAATTTGTCTTTATTAACTCCTGATAATATGTGTTACTTGCGCAGTGATCCTCGTGAATACTCCTTTATACAATATATAATTGCGTATTGTTTGGTCATAATCATAATCACGACCATGTATTCGTTCGGAATGCCTCACTATTTTTCACAAAAAGGGCAAACGTGACTGCGCAGTGTTTTAACGCGCATCACACCTCGCGAAAAACCTCTCCCACTGTAGCAAGGCATTTCCTCAGTACACACATTGCCAGATTTCTGCAGGCGCATGAAGTTTTATTAGCGCTTACTAAGTCAGCGGTGCAGTTCTCTCACGAACTCGCGGTAGTGAGCTGCGCATTTCTACACATCCTGCGGTCGTACCGCACGTACGTTGTCCCTTCGAACTAATATCATATATGTTGTACGTGTTTTCGTGCTCGTTACGCGAGCTCATGCGTGTGCAACGCCCCTTTTTTCGTCGTGTCCGTGTTCCGGTAATAAAACGCCCTCTATATGGGAGCCTATAAAATTCGCATCTTGCGACTATAAGCGTACTGGTCTTGGGTCTTGTCTCATGCCCCGCCGCGGTCACGAGCAATTAAGGACAGTGTCCGATTTCGCAGGATGGTAAGATTGCATAAGGGTTTTAAGATTTAAGAGTTAGAAGAGAGTTAAAGGAGTTAACGAGACGCGCACGTTATACGAGTGTAAAAGCAGTAACATAACGCGTTTCTTACATGCGGTGTAGGCCTTGTTATCGCGAGGCTCGCTAGCGCAGACAGCTATAGCCCAAGGGAGTGCGTCAATGTACTCTTTCTCTTCTCTCCTGTACGTGAGCGTCATTAAATACACTAAATTCCACCGATGGCTCAATAATGGCTGTCACATTACCAGTGGCGCCCGCAGATAGAAGCACTGGAAGCACAGTGCTTCCAGTAAATTTTGGGTTAAAAAATTTTGTTTCTACATTTTGCTCCTAAATCTCTCTCGCAAGACTCACCAGACGTCTACCATTCAAAAAGTTTCAGGGGGGGCATGCCCCCAGACCCCCTAGCATGCAGCGCGCCTGCTTTTTATTACTTTATTATCATTGAGGATTTTATCCTTCTGTGCTTCTACTTTCTTAAGACATGTGGGCGCCAGTGCACATTACAACGGTAGCTATCTGTTTATGTGAGAATATTTACATCTCGATTCAATGTGACAGTAACGCAAACTACTACATTATATCTCTCGTATTATCACATTATCTCTATCAGACGAAAATAATACAATTCTAAAAGCGTGTGCGCATTCAACCTTGTGGGATATCAGTTCTGCTTAGCAGTTAGTATGTGACGCTTCAACAAGCACCGGACAGCTGATCTTCAGGCTGTCTTCGAAAAGATTACGAACACTCACCACACCTTTTACTTACGCGTTACTAGTGAAAACATTGAGCGTGCGTAAAAACAGTTTGCACCGTTACTAACCGTAGACATTCTGTACTCTTCAACACACGTTTCGAAAAATTATTGGAATGAGAGCCATTGTGATCAGTATAATGTGTTCAACCGGTCGAAAATGATACAAAGTTTGTATACTACATTTGTAGTAAATCCTATTACGAAAAATGTCAAGCTTGAGTTATACGTATTAAATAAACTCTCTTAATATTTCTCTACGTATATCTACTTTTTACTGAGATATTTTGATCCCAATGTTATCATTCCTTCAAAAAGAAAATAGTGCAATGCGATGTTTTTTTTACATCAGCAGATAGTTCGGTATTCTACATCGCCCTTTTCTAATAACAGCACACGGATATACCCGATAGATTAACAATCTTTGACGCATATTTTAGCGATAGCGATCAGGTTTCTATTCTGTCGCTCATTATGACAGTTTCTTAGCCTGGAGCGTTTCATGCTCCTCACACCTTCAATTCAGATTTCAACGATGAACTATTATGCACTGTCAGTAATCCACCTACGCAGCCAAGGAAAAATCACGCGCAGCGGAATAGATGTGATGACATCAAATAATAATACAATTCTATAATTTCAAACGATAAATAGACACGCGATATAAACTCGGTTGCCGTTATTCCCCAATGCTCACAACGAAACTATAATAACGTAGACGTACCGTTTCTGTTACTGGCACTACTGGCCACCAGTCTGGAAGCGAATGCCTTTCCGCTCGCCCAGTGACCGACAAATTTCCCGTACGACAATACCATGATCTCCATGCTCTCACGCCGAAACTGCGGCAGCGGACTGTCGCCAGTCACTGCCAGCGGACGATAGAAGCACGGGCCGCTGGCGTATAATCGTATTCGCATACATCGTTAGACCTCACAGCATCCGCCGATCACGCAAATAATTGATAAGCCACGTGCGCAGTCTCTCAGTGGGCGATTACACCCGCGCGCATATGCTCTCCCGTACTACTTGTCGGATGCTGAGGGAAGTCGTGCGCAGCGTCTGCATCGCTGTCTGGTCGTGACCCAGTGAAGCCCACAATTGCTGCTGTTTCTGACCTAGTAAACCTTATTTGTGATACCGTGTCAGTACGGCTCCAATCGCAGCAGCAATAACGCTGTCGTTTTTACAGCTATTACGCGATGTAAAGCTATATAGGCAGCCGAGTTAGAATCAATAAAATCATTTTTTAAATTCATTTCACGCGGCAGTCTACTAAATTCCCGCGCACTGGCATTAGTAATGGTAATGTTGACACAAGATTACGCTAAACGATAGGGTGGAGTTAGGCGGTGTGGGTGTGTAGATGTTCTCACGGATACGGACGTAGCTGGTACGTATCTCCCACAAGTGGATTTTGTAAACATATCTTCAAGGCTGTTCGAACCGCTAAATACAAATTACAACAATGTTGTCGCTACATTACAATTGAACGTCTATCCGTCTTGCACGAGTGATTGACACACTGTTCTGCATACCGACTGACAGTAGTAGTACCCAACCATTACGAACGATTATGATGAAGCCAGTCTGTAGTTTCCACGCAGATATTTCGATCTTTGAAAACACTGCCGACAAACAGTTTCGCTCCTAGCTGGTTGTTAGTGAGAAGAAAGGGGCGCGATCATCCTGGATATTATCGTCTCTATACTGCAGCGATCGGTGGTGGGTACGCTTACTGTGAATTCAGAAATGATGCACAGAAAGTGTTAAAGTTGTAATTTAAGCGAAGGTTGTGGCCTTCACATGATCTGTACTGATTGTGTTCAGCGTAGCGGGCTAATTAGCTTGTTCATCTCTATAATGACATGCGAGAATGGATACACTTGCCGTACAAAATGAAAGGGAATATAGTGAATGCATAGAGTTACTAAACATCTGCCCGTCTGCAGACGCAGAGAGTGTCGGGGCTGCATGGGCTGGATAATAATGCAATGAATTATTGATGGTGGCGGAATGAAAGCATGCACGCAATCACTCGCCTACCATGTTCAACGCAAACCCACCCACTATACATCTATAATTTACAGAATATTTCGTTTACACTGCGATCAGACCAATTATCCGTTTAGATGGCATAATTAGGACAAACAAACGAGGTGAAATAAAATACAGCGTATATTTACTTTTTCACATTATTTGAACAAAATAAAGAGCCACATTTGCGGTATCTGTAGTAGCTTTTTTTTAAAGAAATGCAAAACGCGCGATCTATGTCAATGAAACGTTATTCAAATATTTATGCAAACTGAGTAAAGTATTTAATTTAACGCGAAATTAGTCCAATATAACTAATTAATTGCACAAAAAGTGCTATGCAAAAGTTATAGTTTTCATACAATATAGTATAACCTTCGACGGGATAAATTCGGAGTGTATAGGGAGAATGAAGAGATTAAACGCTGTCAGTCTCCGTCCTTGGATTTCATAGTAAATCATTAAATGTGGTATAGAATCGGCGCGGTGTTTTGCCACAGAACTAGGTCAGCACCGATGCGAGAGTTTGCCTACATTCTCGTCTCATCACATTAATTCAAGACGACAGCACTTCACGTTCCTCTCATGTACATCGGCACTTAGCCGCCCAGCACATCTACGCGATCGCTGCAGATGCTAGCGATGCTAGGAATCAGCGTATTGCTGAGGCAACTACTCACATCATCAGCTATGTATCATCGCGCGGTAGCAGCGCCAACATCGTACGATTACTAGCCTTTGCGTTCCCCATAATGAGGTAAGGGCGACCGCCATAGCGCCGCGCTGTCGCCAGCGCCGAATTATACAATTTCCATTTGATTTGCTATCTATGAGTGGAACACAGCGCCAATAGAAACGGATAAATAGTAGACTCTGCTGCCTGCACAGGATTCATGAAGCAGAACACGTATCCATTGTGTATAATCATAAATTTTATGATGAGTCGTAATCACAGTAACGTGTGCTCCTCTAAAAGTGCGCGAAAGTGCGGTGACGTGCAGAATGACATCGAAATCGTGACAGGTCATTAAAATATAGAATGGTTTAACGCGCATTCTCCTCACATGACCTATTCCAGCGAGCCGACAACGAAATACTATATACGTAGTTTCGCGAGAATAGTAGAAATCTCAAACATTGTCTCATAACTGTACAATACCTGCTGCACCGTTGATCCGCTTCTTTCGCAGACTTTCCCTGAACGGAATGGGAGATAGAGGGATGTACTTCCCGAATCTTGCCTTCATCTTTGCACTCATAATTAAAGGGTCCACTTGTGCTTTAGACGAAACACCGCACACAGATTTTATTCTGTCTTATCTGATATAACGCTCACGCTCTTCGCTGTAAAACCGTCTTGCTTCCCAAAGTTGACTCCAAACTCCGCAAACAGTTACATGCATGCACACTAAGAAATAGAGTAGTTAGATACTGGCAAAGGAGCCTCTGATATTATGGGCTATTTGGGACTAGCCAACCGCTCAACGTGCAATATGTCTAATTACACCGGTCAATCAATGCGGATACCAAATTCAAATGTTATATAATCACTGCTCTTCAATGACAAGAGCATTGTGTCTCTGTTCTTGCATGTCCTTGACATTTATATGCAAAATATGCACGCAGGAAGAGACCGGCAGAATGTAATGGCAAGTCTGCCTACTATAGCAGCTATTTGTGTAATCACAGATGCGCGCGCATTATCAGGTCCGTCTTCAACGAAAGCTGCGAGGGCAAACGCGATCGTTTCTCTCGTTATTTATGTAATAGTCTGTCTGCAACGCACCTGCGGTGGTCTTAACCAGTCGTTTGCTCGGTTGGAATGCTTTTCGGAAACGTACTCTTTAACTGCGTCGTGCGCACGCCACTCACAACAATAGCCATATTATGCAATCTAAGCAGCGCAGGGGAGAGCCGTGAAATGGGGGTTTCTTCTACGGAAATACCACCGCTTTCCCTTTCTCTGCCACGCTCGCTATAGCGAGCTTTTCATCATATTAAAAAAAAGCTGAATTGAAGTTTTTAAATCCAGTACTTCAAGGCCAGACATGTCTGAGATTATACATGCACGGGGACTGCATCCTCTGCTGGTGGCTGGCTAGGTTGTTAGTATCACGCGAGCATAGACGACGGTACAGAGCACATATATACCGATCAACTGTCGATAAAACACACGAACACACGTCTCAAGTCTGCGTCAAGATTTCACAACATTTCACTGATTGTCAGTTTTTCGTTTCACATTTCACAGATTGTCAGTTTTTAGTTTCACAGTTCACAGATTTTCCTATCAAAATTCAGCAATGTATCCGTAAGATGATTTCGTCGTACGTTAAGGAATTTCGATGGAGCCGCTATATATGCGATACAGTTCAATGTTTGAGCGCGGCAGGGTTTTCGCCTTCATAGCGCCGCATAGATGAGATTCACCAAGTATCAGAGAAGCCGGGAAAACTAAATCAGCTTTATTCAGCTCTGAATTGCTTGCGATGCTTCTCCAACAAGAAAAACGACGGTATCCAGCACATCCGACATGAAGTTATTTCTCTGTCTATCGTCGTATTACTGCATGCATATAACGACTGGTTATATTCACTCTGGTATAAACATTGACTCGCAGAACTAATATTCTGTATGTCCTCTTTAGCCAACCGTATTCCAACCTATACTCTCAGATCACGGCATTTATCAATCATTCTGCAATTTACGATCCAATCCCCCGACCAACTTTTTGCACACAGGCTGATTTTCAAACCTACACGCGCGCACACATACGGATATGTATATGTGAGCTCGTCTATGTGCGACCAATACCACCAGTCAGCTGTAACACCTTCAGTGTCATCAAAACAGCGAAAGGAGCCAATAGTGGACGCTACTGGAGTTTAAGGCATGTTTTGACCATTTGCAGAGAGGCCAGCGTTAAGAGGATTTCCATGTTGATCAAACACGGGACATTTTCCCGAACAAAGACGACCATCTACGTGGCTGTACGTAATTGTATAGATTTTTTTATCGCACAATGAGTCGAAGGGGGTCACACCAAGGTCCCGTGTATGCGTACGGTACATATACCGACCACAATGGCAACAGGAACATTTATTCCTAAAGCGGGCTGGCCCAGCAATTCTTGGTCATTTCAAGGAGAAGGACAGACATATCAAAAGGCAACCTAAACGTTTAGTAGGATGAATGAGTAAATAGAAAAACCGAAAAGTTTATACTAATGTGTGTTATGAAGTTAGGATTATGCCTACCAAGGTCATAATCGATCGTTCGAGTTGCTTTCGCTTGCACGATACAATTTTCTGGAATAATAGCGAGCAGTTAACGTGCCATTTTTATGCTATGTTAGGACCATGTGGGTGATCATCGACAGCTAAAGTTACGATCTTGCAAATTTGTAGCTGCAAGTTGCAGTCTATATATATTTAGCTGAATTTGATTACATTCAAGCGAACACTGTACATGTATAAGTGAAAGACACGATAAAACTAGACATATTCCATATCCTAGATATATCTCCGGGTATACATTGTTCCTATCGTATACTCCGCGCGAATATGTGATCTCCGTTCTAAATTTATAAATTCGACCAAACAGTATATATTTCTGTGGAAAAATTCGTACCGGACATGTATGCGTCAACACAAATCTTACCAAATGATAGAGTATATAGAAAAATCTAGGAAGATGGGGTCGCCTTGTATTTATTCAAGTATCACTGTTGAGTAGGTGCCGTCTACGATTAATTTCGAATAAACGTGTTTTCTCTTAGCAATTATGGAATGCGCGAAAACAACGCTTATACCTTATGTCGCTGTACAGGGAAATTAATTCGCACATATAATTATAAAACAAAAAATTATTAAAGACATGGTGGTACTGGTGGTGAAGTAAGTACACGTGTGCTCTTGCTCTGCGCTCTGAGTCTCATGTGTAGTTTCAACCAAATAAGAATGGGGCTGGGTTTATATCAATGCAGTTTCCTAGGTAAAAATATCATTTCCTGATTTCAGGTTATATAAAATCGCAATTCAACGATTTCCCGCGCCCCGATTCACCTACTCCAGAATCACGAAAAATTCATCCGGTATTTCCCGGTCCCCAGATCAGATGCCGCGTTCCGCATCACCTCTCAAATAATAATAATGCGACTGCAAATACGAATGACAATGTACAAATAAAAATTCCTACTAATATATGCTTCAGTATTTAAAAAAAGAGCCTTGCGCTACCTGCACCAGGGACAATTGTCATATACAATATAAGTGATATATATTTGATTTTAGTTGATAAATATATGATATATATATATATATATATATAATATATATATATACTACCGATCTCTTGATTGACAGGTTGACTCTAGCTATAAGACGACATCATGTTTTGCGAGTTAATGGTAAGTAGATCTCGATAGACTAACGTTAGTCGTTAGTAATAATGGTGACAACGACACGGTATTCCTATACATTACATGTGTTTGTATAATCTGACTTGTATTAATATGACTGTAATTGTATAATATATAGGCCCCTATACTGTATATAGTCTGTACCATCAGACTATTGTTTTCTATATTATTTCTATTGTATAATCAAGAGCGTATAATTTAAGAATTAGTGTTATTCTTTAATACGCTCTTGGCTGCTATGATTAGCCATAGAAATAATATAGATAATTCATTACTCTATATTATTAATCATATTATTTCTTAAGGATTAGCAGAGTATAATATTTGATAGTACGGCTCTGCGAGTATGAAACCATAATAACTTAGTAATACCAATGAAGAACCACTAAAAAACGACCAGCCGGACCAAATGTATCCAATAGCGTATGTGTTACAAGATAGCTATTTTTACCCATGCGTGCGTAGCGTAGATTGAACTATGTTTTCCTTGGTGTCAAACTTGAGTAAGAATTAAAGAATAAATGGTAAGGCAATGAATCAAAGTCTTTGGTAGGTGAAACCTAAAAAGAAAACCCAGTAGGTTAGCAGATGATATACTTCAAAAAAATCTTTATGTAAGTTCTAACATCTGCAGAATCAACGTTTGACATGTGCTGAGCTACGTACCATTACGCACTGACAAATTACAGTACTGTGCAAGTAGTCACCAGTTGTGTGTAATTATACTATTGTTTAGAGTGATGTTTGTGCAGGTAGTAGTCCGCTAGGCTTGATTGATATACCATTATATTATCCTTATAAATGGTCCCTTCAGTCTATAACATCAGAGAGTAAAGAACATCAGTCAGTCATTCATTTAACTTCCTCGTGCCAGCTGCTGATGAGTGTCAATAACAAAAAAAAGTCTATATTCGGCGTAATATTCATCGAGTTTGAAGATCAAACATTAGTAAATGAATAGTATATGTACGTGTAGCAATTTATTGCAAAAAATTGTTTTTCAATGACTAATGGCAATACAACCACATAATTTCCAGTTTTGGCCAGGTTTCCAAATGAAATTCATCGGACATTCCATCTTAAAACAATTTATTACTGAATACGAGTATGGCACCTGTTACGAAATTAATTGTGTTAACAATTCAAATAGCCTATATGTCCCGTATATACCACATACCATTACGGGTGCCTGCTGCGCTTTTGGAACCTAAGCTGTTCATCCCATATCTAAACAATATATATAGTAACTCTAAACAAAAATGACAATTTCAGCTCCATAACAACGGCAACAGAGACAGATTATAAATTCACGATGTCGTCCCACCTTAAGGCTCGTCGCTAAGTATCGCTCATAGGCTATGTCCCGCCAGGGTACGCCGAACTACCCTGGGTACGGTCCGGTATACCGGAACGTACCCTGGTCACTATTGATATGGTTGGTTAGGATTTAAGGTAGGGTGTTAGGGTTAGGGTAGGTAGGCGTAGGCGACTCCCAGACTCGTTAGTGAGTAGGCGAGGTACGTCGCATATTAGATAGTACCAGGGTACGTTCCGGTATACCGGACTGTACCCAGGGTACGTTCCGGCAGTACCCCGGGGAACATGACAGACCCTCTCAGCATAACTATCACTTGCGTAGTAAAAGTTCAATGTGTGAACAATGAATTAAATTCAAATAAACAACTATACTTTGCAGATTTGACAAAGTATTCGACCAGTCTACGAAGCAGGATGAAATTTTTGAGACGGTTGCAAAACCTGTTGTTGATAGGTCAGTGAATATTTCAATGTTCAATACACACAATACCACATGTTCAAGAACATTTATAATATTGATATAAAACTGCAGTATGAATCATAATTATTTGTAGTTGTTGCTATCTAGATTTCCTCTGTATGAAAGATATTGTAATTAATTTTTGCCAAGTTAACAGACATGATATATTAAACATTTACATTATATAGAGTCTGATTTAACATTGTAATAATTTTGAATTTATTCCAAATTTTTAGTGTGTTGGGTGGATACAATGGTACAGTGTTTGCATATGGACAGGTACGTAAATATGATTTAATATTATGTAGGCCTATTGGTTGTGATATTTCATAATATTGCCATATATGTTCTTCATCTGCTACTGCCTGTTACATGGCAGTCGGTTGAATATGAATTTCTGTGCAGTAAACTAATTATATGCGAACCATGTTATTCAATAATTTATTATTGATTAGTATATTACATGATATTACAATAAATGGAACAAGGAATGTTGTCGTAAAGCATGTGGTGTGATGTAGTTGATAATAATTTCTGCTTAAACTGCTCATTCCTTGAACTGATATGACATTATATTTCTGCCAGGTGCTTTCGTTGTTACTGTTAGCATGCTAAAGTTAGTGAACTGGGGGATTATAGTGACTTGGCAGCG
This sequence comes from Priapulus caudatus, assembly GCF_000485595.1. NCBI lineage: Eukaryota > Metazoa > Priapulida > Priapulimorpha > Priapulimorphida > Priapulidae > Priapulus > Priapulus caudatus. The sequence continues at coordinate 486,997 of NW_014577085.1, forward strand.
CCATCTGTGAGGGTGACCCCAATAATTTTATGACTGGCCAGATCTATGGAGCCAGTAGAGGCATGAACACCCATAACCATGCCCAGCATAAAGTATTGTGGGAATTTTTGTATGCGTGCCAATTTAAACATATTATATATGAAGAATTTAGGGCAAATTATACTGTGATACACATAGCTATTCCGTATTATACCTGAGGCAGTTCCATAAAGTTTTATTTGTGTTTGAAATTGCACAACGTAATTCCATGATTTTTCTATGTTGACTCACGTAGCTCATCATGGTACAGAAGATATTTACATTCGCTTTATGAGGCCTGCATAAACACCAAGTTCCAACTATTCAGAATCACTCATTCACTCTGCTTTTCCCTTTAAATACCGCATCATATCCACATTTCATTTCGTATTAACACCGAAGTAACCGTGTTATTGTGTATAGAGTCGTGTTATTGTGTATTGTGTATTGTGTTAATGTATCAAGTTCTCGCAGGAGTCAGTCAATTCATGTGTCATTAATTAAATTGTGGGTTTAGTTTCCGTAACGCAACCTGCAAGTTACCAAGTTATATTAGCTCCACGTCTCTCCTAAAAGGTAATGCTCCAGTTAATCCCAGTTGCCATAATTGTACTGATTTTCCACCCACACCATTCCTATAGAGCCCATGAGATTCCTAACCTATCCCACATACTAGGTGGCCAACTACAAATCACAAGAAAAATAGTATTTCGTTTTACTTTCTGAGTTACCAACTGAACTTGAGAATGAAGCGGTCAATATGTATATTAGTTTGAATTTACATCACGTATTTGAGTTCAGAATATCTAAGCAGCTATATGCACACGATATTTACCATGGTAGTTGTTATCAACCAGTATGCAGAATGAATCTTCTGTAGTCTAATTGTGTTTAAACATATATGTAAGTGAATTTGCGACCGTGTAATTAGCCATCTCTGAGTTTCCTACTTTATAAATTACGAGGATGTGCAACATTGATATATCCCTGGCCTAGTAGCAGTATAGCTGCATGGAACAGTGAGTACTCTGACGAGTGAACCTTCCCTTCAGGCCACCTGCAGAACAGGTTGAGTGCCGCTAACCATTCAAACAAGCAAACTTTAAGTTATGTTAATGTGAAACACGGAAGAACTGTGAAAAGTGGGTGTGAGCATTTGTCTATGCTGTAATATATATGCCGTTCAGCCCCCTCACAATATCCCCGCACTGCTTTCACTCATAATCGCACCTGCCAATTAGAGAATGAATCAACGTAGGTCGTGTTTGCATTTCCTCTACCCCAAACTTCTTGAGAGTGTGGCCTCCAAACATGGAAGCAGCTATCGTGGGTTGATATGTACACCTGAGAGAAATCTCTCTTCTTCATAAATTGACTGAAGCATAATAAACGCTCAGTTGCACATGAAATTTGTATATTTCTTGTGACCAAACTAGCAACACCATACGTCGTTACTCTATGTTACAAAATGTCCCAGTAGAAGCAGTTGCAGGGGTTACTTTCAAATATTTACATGTCCAAATATCTTGATATGTCTGTCGCCACATATTTCTATGTTTACTAATATAATACGAGAATATATGTAACCAAATAAGTTGCTTCTATATCGTCTGATAGGATCTGCGTCTATGATGGAGCGTTTGTCTTCATAAATCACGTATAATTTTTTCCAACATACATTCTTTTGTGCATTAGTTAATGTATTAGTAAAAGCAAGTTGCTGTATTGCAGACTGGTAGTGGGAAGACCTTCACAATCACAGGTGGCGCGGAACGGTTTGCAGACAGGGGTATCATTCCCCGCACCCTCTCACACATCTATAGCTTCTACCTAAAGGTGCGTATATATCCATGTACTGTAACAGCTCACAAAACTACCGAAGATTCTTCAATTCTTCTATCTATGAATGTTAACACTGATATGTTATACTCTATTATTACTCATCCGTGAGTTTCAAAACCCCACGAGACTTTGTAAAAGTTTATTCAAGTTTATCTACCGGAAAGAGGAAGCTGTGATTTAAGCAGCATTATTATAACTGCCCATGGTAACTACATGTCATTATTCTGGTTTTTAAAGATATTTGTTCTTCAGTATCATATGTAATTGGATAAGCTTTAAAGTAATTTAAAATTCAAATTTCCATTACTTCCAAAGTGTGAATTGCTTCCCGTTTGAGTCAGTCCTTCCGTGTCTAGCTGTAATTGTAAATTGCTTGATAGTCATAATGCAAGTAGATTTGGTGTCGGTCACAGTGTTGCTCTATAGGTATTACTGGTACGGAATTATCACTAGCCTCAGGTGTCAACCTCGTTAGTGCACAGGTAAAGCAAAGCTTGAATATATGCTTCACCCCCTGTAGAGCATGAACACGTGGAACTTCCGATTATACGTAGTCGCAATTCTTCTAATTTATGATGTTGACATCAGAGATGGGGGATTCAGGGTGGAGAAATAAGCAGGTAGATGAATAGAGGTGGGACACCTGGTAGGATCGTATGTGAAGTATATGTATATGGGCGTGGCTAAATGTTGGCTTGTGAATGCAGGGTAATTAAAAGGATTTTTGTATAGCAAATAACACACCCTAAAGACGTTTTACTATAGGGGTCTAGGTCTATCTATAAGACGTTTTTTTTACATTATAAATATGTATGCACTTATGATACTATATTGCAGCACTTTTTTGCATTGTAATTGTTTAATTTTATTTGCATAGCACTGCAAATCGTTGCAGGTTTTTTTTTTGGAGGTATATAGATCAAGATATCTGACGATAGATGCATTTTGACTGCATCTGACTAGATTAGGAATTACCCTGAGGTTATATAGCTGGTTGCACATTACTAGACATCGAGAGTAATCTAGATGTCCTGCAATCTGAATCATGTAAAAATTATGTCAGTAACATCTGATTTCACGGATAGTAACACGTATGATACATTCTCCTTTGTCCTCTAAATCACATATATGTTATTTCCATTACATTGATCTAATATATAAATATTTACAACGATTTCACTTCAAAGAGTAATGCCGCTCCCACAGCCCATACTCTCCAAGTTCATTGTTATTGTCACTTCAATTTACTGCCATTGATTCTCTACCTATCAATTCTATCCTCTCCCTCCATTCACTTCGCCGTTTCTAACTCCGCATCCTTATCCCTCTTCTTCCCCCCTCTAACTACTCCGTTCTCCCCCTCTTCTCTACCGTTTACTTTTGTATTCGAATTCTCAACTTCCTCGACTCCTTTCCCAACCCTCCTTCCCTTGTTCCACTAATATCCCCTCTTCACTTCTACTCAACTTCACACCCTGTCTGTCCGACTCGATCTGATATATGTGTGCACGCAGTATAGCGTTGATATCCAGAGCTACTGATATATTAGTATAGTACAGTGTATCATTGTTGTTACCGATGTTTGCCTCCCCGCGGCGAGAAGCGTTTCTGTGGGTACACCGCCCAGTCAATGACATATTATGAGTCTATGCGTGCTGCGAGTCGACGACCTGCGGTCATCGATGTAGCGACTAGCGATATACTTGCCACCGCTTCTATACTCAGCCCGCTGGCTACTGCAACTTCTACACGCAACACCGCGAAATGCGCAAAAGCTAAAGCGTAATGTTTCGATCGCGCTGGTATACGCGCACGCGCATAGGCGAGAGAGGTGATCAATGCAAGTGGACCGCCGGAGCGGTGTTTGTTTCGGGAGAGTTACGGTAAGCCTGTGAGAAGGAAGCCGTGTGCTGGAGAGCTAGGTGACGTATGAAATATACGACGGCTGCCGCGTCTGCCATCCGTATTAACTAACATCGGTGTGGTTGGCTGGGTAACTACGCTAGCTAGCTGGCTAACCAGCCGATGTGGCTGCATGGTTCGTGAATCGTTGATCGATTACTGCAGTGTGAGGTAAATGTTTATGCGTAGTTACCTCCGCCCAACGGAGTTGGAGGGGGTTATGTGATCGCTCTCGTGTAGTGTGTTCGTGTGTTAGTGTGTTCGCGCGATCGATATTAGCGCGTCGAGTCAGCGAGCCAGCCAGCAGCAGGCCAGTCAGTCAGCAGCAGCCAGCAGCGAGCGGCGAGCCAGCTCGTAACACATACATGTTAAATGGGGCGTATGTCGCTGGCGGAGGTATGCACTCTCCGTGAGTGCCCTCTGTCTAGTTATTTATGTGTTTGGATATCATCGGCACTATCGAGAGATTCTAGCCTCAAATTTTCTAAAGCATTAAATTCAATAGATCGTAGGGCATACCATTTACTTCCAATAACAAGTTCCAAAGCGAAAGAGAGAAGCGAAAAGCGTTCGCTGGCGGTAAACGTTGGTTTTCGTCCCTTGGTTATATCAACTTTTAGGGTCAACGTAAAGGTCCATGGTCGATAAGTAAAGACACAAAATAACCTGTTGCAATCAATTTGCCAACGGACTATATCAACAGATCGAAAACGCCCAAATTTGGCGTTTTGGCACGACTTATTCGCATCACTCCAGCATTAGTGAACAGAGCAGGCCATTATCTATTAAAAATGCCTGGACAAATATAGTTTGCACTAACGGTGTTTCATCCCGTTTCTAAATTACGGTAACAAGAGTGATTATAGCGCCGCAACATAAGTCCTTTACAAAAGGATGAACTAATAACAACAATGCAAGCTGTGGTCGATGTAATAACATTTGCGTGGGTGAAACATTTGAGCCAGATCACATTTAAGCTGAATTACTTCAGAAGAGGCTAAACCTCATAATCGCGTCGCCTCCTGAATGTCCCTGAACTATTTTTTTTTTCAGTTATACAAAAGGCCTTTATACGATTCTGGGGTTATCCGCCCGCTAATTGTAGTTTGGTAGACAATTTTCACCCAAAAACGTTCGTTGAACCTTTTTCGATCCATGCAAAATTGCGTTCAGTGTCAACGGTATATGTGAGGGTAGTGATAGGAAGTGAAAGATACACAGTTGGCATTTCTTTGAAGAGCCAGGATTAGAGTATTTTGATGAGATTGTGAGAAGACTGGCCGGAAACGAGTGATTTATTTGTCAAACGCAGAGCCGACACGTATGGTCAGAGTAATTGCGTCAGATAATGGAGGTACTGTGCGGTTTTTTAAAGTCGTATAACGTTTGCGGTTACATTGGCCAGCAGTTGATGGCGACATTTACCTCGTCGTTACCGTTTGCCGTCATGACATCGTAAAACGACGATCGTTTACTGATAGCACTGACAAGTTTACGACGTCCGTAATTTTTGGCTGATCTTTGCCATTCTTGGTATGACAGCGTGGTATGCAGGTGTGTACCCGCAGGTGGAATGCATTCCGGCGCTATGTGGGGGTGGTGCTGACTTCTTTTACCATTGGTGGAAGTATAATGCTAGTCTCCCGAGATGGAATTATTATTTTGCATTTTCAATTATTGATTGAACTCTTAATGTAGCTGCCGCCCTCCCGAGCCTAGTTTTATCCTACTCCTGGACCACGAGATTATACAGGGGAGCTACGGGAGGGAGGGAGGAAGGAATGAGGGAGGGAGGCAGGGAAGGAGGGAAGGAGGGAGTGTCTTTACTTATGCCCATGTTACTTTTCCCGTGTTAGTGCCAAGTCTTATTACGGGCCGCAGTCGCAAGCGGCCGCTACCATGCAGCTAAACCGTGACAACACGTAGTAGAGCTACAACGTGCGGGTGCTTGTTGGTAAATTTGGGCGATGTTGCAGTTATCGTGCAGTTTATTTGGTGGCGTATGCGTCGCATTAGATTTTCGGGCGTGGAGAGGGTGTGGCTTCGAACCACGTATCTTTCTGCAGTTGCGGGATGTATTTTACCATATTTCGTAAGAAGATTACGCATTAGTCACTGATGTTACTATACGTGAACTATTTTGCCGTTAACGTTTGAACGTACGCACGTAAGAAATTGTACACAAATTACAGACGACTGTTGCACACTGCATACGATGACACACAGTATTAACGACTAGGCAAAACCTTCAGCTGTTGTGAGAAATGTTATCGCCGATCAACCCCCAGCCTCATATTTGCATGACAGTGCAAGAAAGTGATGGAAGACGTTCATTCGCTCGGTCACTCTCTCTTTCTAATAAGACAACTAGGGCGCGGTGGCATCGTTCTCTGCATGCAGGATTGAAAAGGACTGATGTGCATGTCGTGGAATACTGCTTGACGAGTAAGCGCGTACGTTAATGCGCCCGAACAGCTGCGTTTTAGAACTTAGAAAACTCAGTAAACAACCGCAGTGACACAGATTCTCCGCCACCTTGTTTGCGAAGCGGCTTAATACGCACCAGCTATTCATCCTGTTGTCCCTACACGGTAAGCTACAAAAACACTCTCTGTGCATAGTTCCTTCCGAATCGGAGGCTCTGTAACACAATCGTTTGGACTCTTACGAAAGTGACTGTCTGCTTTCCATGTCTAATTAAGCCTCCTTAAGAGCGGATTAGGCCGAGCAATATAAAGTCGAAAAAGAAGTGTCCCTCTGGCCCACAGTCGCGTGCTACAGGCCGCTCGGCTGGCTGCTTATAATAACTGTTTGCCTTTACGTTGTTACGGGTCAGTTTGGGGATTTTTTTCTTAGTGAGAATCAAAAGGGTGAGTGAACCAGTTTCGCTTAGTGAATAGACATCCAGGTCGGCGCTAAGGGGTGACTTGGAAGTGACAGAAATATTCCGAAGGGATTTCTCGGCGCGCTCAACTGTTTGTGCACTCTTGCTGCCTATATCTTAGGCTTTCGTCGGTGCTCTATATTTCGCAGGCTATGCCGGAGATAATCCGTTAGATCGCACGTCGCTACAAAATGTGCCGAGTGAAAGCTAAAGGAGAGAGGACGAAAGATGAGGGTTTTTTGAGAGATAAATAGAGGCGGGGTGATAGAGAGACGGATAGATTGAGTGATTGAGTGAGTGGGTGCATGCTGGTGTGCGCGCGTACGTGCGCGCGTGCGTGCGCGCGTGCGTAATATAAATAATTGAGGTCGTGTGCAAAGGACCGTAATATACTAAAAACACTATAAAAGCTAATAGATTATTGCATGTCCAACCCGCTTCGCTTCAGCTACGCCAAGCGTAATTTAGTTCTGATTAACAGTCAACGCATAGCTTCTATATCGCATTATAAAGTCAGAGTTACATGTTGGAATCACTTAGCATGCACCGAGGTGGTGTAGGCGTGCTAAGATAATGGTTTAATAAAATTGTTGTGAAGTATGTGAACTACTTTGTTTGGCTAAAGTACAATGACATCGCAATGTTGGCAAAGTTCCAATATATACAATTTATATAAGTCTATATGTGTTTGTGTGTGCGTGCGTGTGTGGGGTGTGCGAATGCGCGCGCGTGTGTGTGAAGGTAGAAACAGGGTACGTGTCTGTGGTTGTTATTATACTTGTATGTCAGTATTTTGTGTGTAGTGCAGTATGTGTGTATTTTTTGTGTAGCATATAGTTTATATTCCACTATTCAGTAAATATTATTCGATAATTTTGCAATAATAATGTCTGTAAATATATGCAAAAGGTAAAAAAAAAAAAAGCGTATCCAGTAGCACTAAAGCTTGCCACTTCTAATGAAACAGCATATCGTGGGAAGATAATTTTTTATATTGTGTAATTTAACCTCTTGAACACGTCAAAGTGAATTGTGAAGGTAGATTATGAATTTGTAAGCTAGGTTAACTCCTAACTATATTACGAAACTTGTTTACACGAAAAGCAGATAACGCATCTCCTGTTGTCAACGTGTTTCTGTAAGCACGTGCTATCAGATTGCATGTGAACCCACCTACTGTAAAGTGATTAAACCTTGTAGATGGTTCTTACTTTTTTATTTATAGACGCGCGTTAATATTCAGGTTTGGTTTCCACAGTCTCGTAAATCAGAGTGGCACGCCACCTGGCGTGCCTTCCATATGTTCATGAGATACAGGTATACATAAATCAAAATGTTATAATTCTAGTCGGTGAATAAATATTAGCAGACACTTTTATTCGATTGCGCGCGAAGGTCTCGGTGAAATGTGCAGCTATAACGTGAGATAACTATGGAGAAGGTAGGACTGCAATTAGGAAGGGGTCAAGATTGTGTTTATAGGCACTTTGACCGAAGTGAAACGAAACGGATTCACCGTCTGAATAGTAAGGTGATGGATAATTCGAGTACTCGCTCGAAATAATCAAGACACTTGTCGTGTACATCACCTAATGATTTACACGTGGTTTGCCAGAAAAGCCCCTCATACGCAGACGCCAGCTACGATTCTTTAGCAAACGTTATTTATGCTAAACACCAGGTGTCCTTGCTGTCGGCTATTCGCTGTCAGCCGCAGCGAACGCTGGTGGTTCGCTCGTAAATTCGACAAGTTCTGAGTAAAAGCTCATTATTTTGCAATGATCGCCAGTGACACTCACTGTCAGTCGAAATAGAAAACAAACTGGTGACAATTTTCCGATCGGCTACGTTCATGTACACCTGGAAGCGACTAACCTGCTATTGTGGCAGGTCTATCGTTTGCCTTTGTATTGCCACTATTTTGCAGTAAATAACTCGTACGAAAAAAGCTGAACACCCACAGTGCTGGAAGGAAACAGCCGAACCGCAAAAAAATGTGAGCATGAGATTTTGATCTTGCTTAACGAGCTCGGGGTCGTAGTCGTCGAGCGGTATGCGTGGCGTGTGCGTGTGCGTGCGTGCGTGCGTGCGCCCGTGTGTGTGCGCGCGAGTGTGTGAGTGGTGTGAAAAGTCCGTTAAACACTTCTTTCTTTTAGCTTCTTTCTTTGCAAAGTATGACATCATCCACGCCTCCATTATTTTAAAGGCTCTTTAAAAACAACCTGTTACATAGTTAATGGATGGTTAAACTTCTGCCCATGGAACCATTTTCATAATTGGTGTCAATAGCTACGACGGTTCAGTCCATCATAAAGAACTCGGATGATTCTTATTTTATTATAGTCTGATAATTATTAGTTTCTTATTATGTATATTGCTTTAGATCTACTTTAAATTTGAAACTATAGTTTTGCCCCATCTGAATGTGATAAATATTTACACGAACTGTTGAATCTGGTGTTAAGACGTGGGATCAAAAAGGCGTCAAAATTTAAATATCAATCAAAATGTGAGGAACGGGTTCAGGATAGTCTATACTCGTTGCCGTGAGTTTCGGCTAGTTAACCAGTAAAACCGTCGACTGGTTTGGTGAGGCGTAGGGTAGTGTTGCATGGCGCGGTGCCCATGGTAGCCTGATGTGGTATGGCAAGGTGCGGTGTCGTATAATGTCCTGTAGTATAGCATGGCTGTATATCTTCTGTAAAACTAAAAGCTCAACCATTCCGCTTCGTACGGTTAGTTCTAACTGTATCTATCTATATACCCCTTGGTAGAGGATTAAGTGGCTAGTTTCGCTTACCGCTCTTGCTTGAGTGGGAATCGGTGGGTAGAACCAAGCTCTGCAACGCTCCGCAGTACTTGCCGTTGCTCCCCGGGCTGAGAGCATCCAGGTTGAGCGTGGAGCTGAAAGCGCTTAGGTTGCTCATTGACTCCATGATTCGTCTCCGATCTTCCGGCGTCAGTGAGTCCTGCATGGGGGGTTTGGTGTCTTCGCTACCCTTGGTGAAGGGCGTGTGCCGCAGCACAAAGCCGCGCAGGTTGTCCAGATACTGCGACATGGTGCGCGTCCACGTCAATCTCCCCGCTGATGGAATTTCCTTCCTCCCAGCTAGATGTCACTGAACAGGTTCCGTATCCCTAACACGATCGCGTCTCTCTCGATATGATAAGCACTATTCACTCGCGTGCAAAAGATCTTTTACGGGACGTTGATCAGATGTAATGTGTTGTGAGATTTTCATCGTGTCTCTTTCGGCGAGCCTGAGGGACGGAGTGGCGTTACTGCGCGCATCGCACACGAAATGTGACACCTGGCACACTCTCCATCTCGTTCCCAACTATGACAGTCCCGCCTACTATCGCGTTGTCACTTTAACTGCACCGATTATAGGATAATGATCATTGGGCAATTGGAACGATTAGCTCACTTTCGCCGTATTGTTGAATTTACGGGCATTCTCTCTGGGTCACTAAGATCCCACGCTAGCACGGTCGCAATTAACTCTGCTTTCTTAACGTGTGTCTTGAGGGGGAAACTCGCAGGCGATAAATATACCATGCGTGTCAGATTTCCATTCTAACGCAATCACGCTCTGCTATGGTATAGCAATCGTGTGTACACTATACGCACAGGTAGCTCCTTTCTCGTGCGATTAGAATGCGAAATAACGCTCGTGCTGATCGCTGAAAATCACACAGTTTCTTTGACCTGCTGCTAGTACTACTACTAACACTGCTGCTGCTGCTGCTGCTAGTGGTGGTGGTGGTGGTGGTGGTGCTGCAGTTGCTGCTAGTGGTGGCGGTGGTGCTGCAGTTGCTGCTAGTGGTGGCGGTGGTGCTGCAGTTGCTGCTAGTGGTGGCGGTGGTGCTGCAGTTGCTGCTTCTGGTGGTGATGTCGGTGGTGGTGCTTTCCTCCCCCACCAGTACGCGGCATGCGTGCCAGGTGTAGTGTACAAATATCCACAGTTCTTCTCTGCACCTTGCACATGCAACTGTCCACGATCTCCTCTCGACATTCCATTCCTCTCCTAGCCGTTAATCAGCCTAGGAGGCGGAGATACGCTGAAATCTTCACCCGGCGACTTTCTATGTGTAAAAACTCCGATTCACTTAAATAACAGAAACATTTTCGCGGGGAAACACTAGCAGGCGTCCCGGAAGCACTGTCACTGGTGAAGGTAGGAGGAGGTGTTTTTTATGGCTGCCGACCGCGCTGGGATCTGCCCGCAGAGCTTCGTCCTCCCTGAACGCTCTCGATGGTGGTCGTGGTGAGCGAGTGCTGCGCTCAACCAGCAAGTGTTGCTTAGCACAGTGCACACGCCACTCGTTAGAGCTGTGCTCCAGTTGCCACGCCGAGCCGTACGTATACGTGGCTGCCGTGTTCCACACCGGTGGCCAAGCGGCGCGCACGCCGCATGTGCCTTGTACGCCCAGTCCCGTTACGCGGTTACACGGGCAACCTGCGCGAAAACTCGCGCTCACACTTGTGCGCTTTGTGGCGGCGTGCCTTCAAATAGCAACTGGATTATAGTCACCCTGCTTTTGACTAGCCGACACACCGCCCAATGCCCACCGCCCACCGCCCACCGCATACATGATCTGTCTCGGCGGGATGGCTTAGAGTTTTTTTTTAAACGAATTCGATAGTCATTGTTTTTCTATTCGCGCTTCTGCTCACCCCGGGGCACCACGCGTGGAGACCATGCTCTCTATGACCCTGTGGATGAGTATGGGCGACATAGATGTCTTTCGCGAGGTTTAATTGTAAGTATTTTTTTCTGTACGACGACGAAAACAAGATGGGTGGGCATGTATCGAATTCGTTACAAACCGAACTGCAAGTTTACAGACGCGTGTGCTTAGAGCTACGCGGGTTTCCCGTGTAATTTCACAGGTAACCAAATATTATTCGATGAGGGCTTAATATACCCTTTGTGTGATGAAGATGGGGACTAACAGTCATTTCAGTCTAGTTATTTTGATGTTTATTGTTGATTGTTGTTTAGTAACTCTTTATTCCCGCGCAGTGAAAAGCTCAAATAAATGTCACCTACAGAATCGCATAGACTAACGCACTAACAAGAGGGCAATTCGTCACTTGCACTTGCCGTGTACTACGCAGTGTACGCAGACGACATCCACACAACAGGCGCAAGTGTAGTCGATTTAAGGCGGTAAAATGTGAAATATTATCTGTATTCAACCCGACGGATCCAGTCATTTGTCAAGTTAATGGTAAGCTGTGGGTGTGGGGCTATGCCCTTGAATGCTCACGCATCAGTGTTTAGCCATGCATGTAGGGGAGCTGAGATCGTTTGGCACGAGCAGCGATCCAAGTATTACAGTTACCGCCAAACTGCTATAGTCTGAGTAAATAGTGTCACATTTTTCGTACTTTCTGTGAGCGTTTGTCACGGAAGTTGGGCGCCATATTTTTTAGACGTTTACCATCGCGTTTATAACCTTAGTTAGGTTATATTTGGAAGAGGAAGCAAGAGAGAGAGAGAGAGAGAGCGAGTAAGAAGTGGCTGAATATTATATTATGCAAACAAGATCAATTTAATCTTGTTAAATGTATTATACTGGATCAGAGAATTCTCGTCGTAACTAATCCGTTCTCACTGAGACTACATAATAATTGTATATTAGTAAGCTCTTTATAGTAGGATTAAAACATACATCACGTAACCCATATAACGTAGGCCACTCCTACGCTTTGTTAAATCATGTTGTTCATGAAGTTAGGTTGTTATTTTTGACAGATCTTCAGAGTCGAGTGATACCTTATTGTCGTTGCTGCCGTCATCAACGTTATTGTCTTGGTGTGATTGTTATATTATCTTGAGACGGAGAGCCTGTAATATTATTATCAGAAGTAGATAATAGGGAATTACATATTATCTACTTCTGATTATTATGTATTATGCATTAGTATTATATGCATTAGGTGATCATACCTAACAGCTGCCGTTTACTCTCGTACGTGCTAGTCGTCGTGAGCGAATTCCTTCACACTTAGGCGCGAACGCGGGCGTGTTCACAGCCGTATGTCATGTACGTCCTGCGCCGCCTTCTTCTTTACCTGTCGACGTGAAATACGCTCGTGGGTCAATACGCATTTTTGTTTACCAACGGTGATCAAATGAATGGGGGTGGGTGATGGTTAAGAGCTACGCTACCCTTGGCTCATCCACTTGCGCCGCTGCCATGACCAGCAGGCATGCATACGTTTAACCTCCTCACGGTGGGCCAGCGTGAGACAGCCTCTGTGTTCCAGCTCAGTAAAGATAGCGGCGTCCGTTGTCTTTTTTTAGCGCGCTAACACATGATTGAGAAATCCCTAAAAAATTCATGTGCTGCAATAAATTGGTTGCCCCCCATAGGTAAACCATCAGCATGCGCTGGTAATGTACCGAAATTATTGGGCTAGTTTTCATAATTAATTTATATTTCAAAAGTCTGCCATATATATATATATATGTGATATATATATATATATATAAATGATATATATATATATAATATATATATATTCATATTAGCTCTTGATATATATGAATATCGAGGAAGTGAGAGGTAGTAGTAAACTTGACATAAGAGATGGATACCCAAATTTAATAAAGATTACGTTTGAATGAAACCACAGTCACCAACACCGCCCCACTAACAATCAAATCAAAATTAACTGTGAAATGCGCAAGAAAAAAATCCATTATGCTAATGCTCTTGTAAAAATCTAGTAAGACGACACTGATCATGACAGAGCAGACATGTCAGCGTATAAGTGAACACTAGGAAGTGTGTCTGCCTTCATCTGTGTGCTAGATCAGGTAAGATTAGGCTGAAATGCTTAGACGCTTTTTAACACCTCTCCTATAAAGAACGTGGCGCCGTCTCAGAACCGATCCGCACGCGCGAGCTATTGATAGCAAAGCGACAGAAATGAAACGAAGGGGGACAACATGGCAATAAAAGAGTCGAGCACGGACGCTGGAAGAAGGGGCGGTTGCAATATGAGAAGATATTAGGAGGATGCAAGCCGTGGCTACTGGACAAACTGTAGTGACATATGACAGGTTAGCACTTCCTCGTTGATAAGACATCCATTCAGTGACTGCTCGATACATGTGTATACGGCTGCAGCGATAGCCGGATTAGGCCCTAGGCGGCCAGAGGTGAGCTCCCGCGATTATGTGCCCTCTCTAATCCTCTTAAGGTGGCCACGTTGCTCGGAGGGATGGCTGGCTGGCTGGTAGAGTCAGTGGTTGGTTGGCTGGCCGCGTGGGTGCTAGCACTGTGACATTAACCGCGGCTGCCCCACTCGGCGCGCTGGCACGCTCGGTTTGGTTATCTCCGTCGCGCGGGTGTCGTACTTCTATCGGTTATCAGTGCGCGCGATCGGCCACTACTGTTACACTGCTCACAGTGTTACTGGAGTAAACAGTAGTCGACCACGATCTTGAGGCGCCGTTTTTTAGCTACTACTAAGGGGAGTGAGTGAATCCGTGGTGTGTAGGCCTACCCCCCCCCCCATTCGCGGGTTGTGCCATACTCTGTCTTTCTCTCACCTTGGCTCATCAATGGAATGAGTTATAATGAACATGATCCGCGGATCCATGCAAAATGCATCGCTCCTTCGTTGTCAGCCAACTCTATCTATCCCACTGTTTTTGTTATACGCCCAATATTAAGGATTCGTGTTATAGCAAACAGGTTCTTATATAAAAAAAATACCGAAAATTAGAGCAAACGGGGGCAATCCAAGTATGTGTGCTACACAATTGGAAACTGTCTTCTATTAGTCAAATCAATTTTCACAGCATTTGACCTTTCATTGTGTTTAATATGATAAGTAAATTAAAGGTGATAAATAAATTAACTCAAATGAATTTAAACAGACATATAATTTCTAATATTAAGCAGTTGGCCAATTTTACCTAGATAATGTACACAATATCTCCCCCCCCCAAATAATTTAAGAACCTTTTCAGGCTGATTTCTCACTATGTACCATATATATAAAAACCTCTTCAGCCTGAAACAGAAAATCACGGGTTCTTTTATGCGGGTGTTTACTGTATCGGAGGAAGTACGGAATTGCGGCACAAATCTGAACGGCTCGACCTATGCTCTTAATATTCGGTGTATAGTGTGATGGGCAGGAAACCCATCACCAGTGCGAAATTGGAGGTCACAGGTCAAAGGGCGGTGGGGGAAAGGTCAGATATCAGAAATTTTTTGAGTACATGGCCTAATGGACAGAGTGGAAAACTTTTTTGTTTTAGCGCGGACCTACCATTTTTATCACTTTATTGAAAGGACCATGAAATGTGCTTTTCACTGACGTGCGAAGAGTAAGTGTCTGATAACCTTTTGACCCTCAAGAGGAGGGTTAAACATGGATTCCTGAACTGCCTCGATGATGTCAGTGTTCTCATATTCATGGCACATCCATAATATAGAAAGCCAATAAGCCTGGAAAGCCGAACGGGTACAGCACAGGCGTAAAGGCTAAAAGGTCCTTGGATCGAATCCCATCCGATTTTTTATTATTTACCTGTTTTCTGTATTTTTCTATCTTCATCCATTTAACTATTTTCTCCAATTAACGCAAATATTTACATGATTTATTTACAACAATTTAATAACAACAAATAATTTTTACAACAATTAATAAGTATTTTTTAATAGGGTTAGGGCTAGGGTCACAATGCACCATAAATCAGGAGTTTTAGGCACGCGATGTGTATCAACCAATAGGAGTTGGGAGGTATGCAGAATACAGATGGTTGCTGAAATGATGTGTACGCAACTGCGTATCTGCATATCTGCGCCTAACAAAGGTGTCACTACGCACGACTTAAATGTTACGTTTATAACTGTAGCAACAGATCTCAGATGAGCGCAGACGCTCTGCGGCTCTTGTTAGTATGTGCGATGGCATGGAGTGTACACTCCTGATTCTACACGCTTATAAAGGCAAATTACCCATGACGCAAACTGTAGTGAATATACGGCCATGGAGTACACCATATGAAGGGTGCGAAATACGTCGGGCCAATATTTTAGAGCAACACTAACAACATGGCACTAACAATAATATGATTCAAATGATGGCATTGGCGACGGTGACAGCGACGACGATGGTGACCGTGGCATGTCGCGCCCCAACTAGCAGTCCGTCACACGAGTGACGTCATGCCCTTCTGCGTGACAGTAGTAGCGACTCGTTGTTAGGCTAGGTTTTGTATTGCTAGTGACATACCGCTGAATGTATTGATGCGCGTATTCTGTTACTAATAACCAACTGAGGCGCACAAAGTAAAATTTCTAGCGATGATAGATGAATGGATGCCTGATACTGACAGGGAGGTGGATTTTTTTTTAAATTATACTTTTAAATTAGGATGTGCGTTTTCACGAAATTTTACGTTGCACCTGCGAGTGCGTAGTCGACAAAGCATTCTGATTGAGGAGTGTCACCAAATTGTCTTTTCAGGATGAATATGTAAAAAACGAAATTCTATAGATGAACACTATAGATGAAGTTCGAGTGTCTGTAATTCCTTGTTGTGTGTAGCTTGGGGAACAGACTGCCACAGCAGGTGTCCGTAAAACCAGTGCCAGCTTAGTGGATAGTACGGAATTCATGCGCAGACCCTTCACAACATACACTAAGCCAGATTGCACATTGAATTTTTTTCAAATGCAACAACTGATTTCCCGATAATAAAAATACTTGATTTTTTGTGTGGATATAAACCGGTAGTTTTTTTAAACAATGCATTCCACGCGACGTGAGAGCGTCGTAGTGGGTTGGCCCTTCCAAACGCATGAACGTCATCTGGGGACTCTTTCTTATGAAGTATGTCATCACTGAGAGCATCTGTTTCCTGAAACAATTTCTAACGTTTACATGGCACGCGTACAGCTGTACATGTACTGATATTCTGTTTATGACATTACTTCCTTGGCTTTGCATTTATACCTAGTTGCTACACGATAAAATGGGTACTTGATTACCATCAGGTATCGTCCCTGGGCAACGGTCAGTTAGGCTGCTGGCATGCAGGTCATATTTATCGAAATTTGTTGTTGTTCATGCGATGCAAGCATCCAGTGGCATGTTCAATGGCGCACAAGGATGAGGAGGCTCAATGTTTTGAGGTCATATGATTCACAAAGGTACTATAATGTCTCACTATTATTCTCCGCTCACAGTTTCCGCTGAAAGTCTCGTTTTGTTAAACTGAACTAACGGACGCGAGGTAGGTAGAGAGAGAGAGAGAGAGAGAGAGAGAGAGAGAGAGAGAGAGAGAGAGAGAGAGAGAGAGAGAGAGAGAGAGAGAGAGAGAGAGAGAGAGAGAGAGAGAGAGAGAGAGAGAGAGAGAGAGAGAGAGAGAGAGAGAGAGAGAGAGAGAGAGAGAGAGAGAGAGAGAGAGAGAGAGAGAGAGAGAGAGAGTAGAG
>NW_014577085.1:504119-528790 GCF_000485595.1 Priapulus caudatus
CGAGGTAGCGTAGAGAGAGAGAGAGAGAGAGAGAGAGAGAGAGAGAGAGAGAGAGAGAGAGAGAATGGAAGAGTATATGAGAGTGAAAATGTGGGCAAGAGACGGCGAGAGCTAGACGGGTGGGAGAAGAGAAGAGGGGAATTGACAGTGGGAGAGACCCCATCTCCCCGTATTCTCCTTCTGGTCAGCGTTTCACGAGGTTCCGTTCGCTAAATTCTCTCCGGAATTCTCGAATGTTATTTCCTAAATAGAAGAATACTCTCAGTAGAGAGGGAGGGCTCGTAAAAATAAACTTTGATATAGAGAAGGTGAGCTGGCGTCTGAGGTCGGAGCATGGTGGTGACGCAGGCAATGCTATTATTCTGCAGTGGGCCACCCAACCTTGGCCCCGACGTTGTCAATACCACTTACAGTTTGCGCAGTGTGTGCTAATATTTTACTGACATATTTTGCTGAAAAGAATCTTCTGTTGGGGAGTGAATTCAGCTGAGGCGGTTCGCGCGCTGTTTGACCTAGCTCCACCATCAGTCTGTCACAAGTCAGGATATCCTGATACAGACACCCAGTAATTAACTCTGGCTTACATGAGTTACCCAGTATGAGATCGATCTAACCCTGCTGGTTGTTTGTGGAAACTGATTTGAATGTTAACATTGAGTTACCTCAACTGTAACACAGCATGCGTTGATATTATACGATTAGGAATTGCTTGAGAAATATATTGCTTGCTGAAAATTGATATATTCTATACAATAATGAAGTACTCATGTGCGTGATTATGACGCACGCACGCGCTCAGATGGCCGGACAGACAGACAGACACACAGACGAACAGACAGACAGGTAGACAGACGGACGGACGGACGGATGGACAGACAGACAGACAGGCATACCGACAGATGGACAGACATACAGACGGACGGACGGACGGACAGACAACCAGACGAACAGACAATCAGACAGACAGGCCTATATAATAATTATATATTTAAATAAATGAGTTTAGCTTTACACCCCATACGCGTATGTATCATGTAGGCATGTGTACGCAGTATGAGTTACTTACCTGCCACTAGGAATAATATTTCACTTCCAGTATGCATTTGGAATGCAAATATTTGCCACAGCCATGCCCCGGACCGGATGGCCTTGCAAGCTATTCTACACACCTGAAAGAAACGAGTGGAATGCGGACTGAATATGCAATTAACACCTTTCTCACAGTAGGTGAGCAACATAACATAAGGGGCACACGCAGTAAATATTGATACAAGTTGTCGACATTTTTAGCGCTTGGCTACTCGTGTGTTCCCGCTATAGTTGATATTCTTGACTAGGATGCAAAGCCGTGGATTTTGGTAAAACTGTGGTACTATGAGATGTTGCTACTTGGGATCGTATTGCATCCTCCAATATATATGCTTGCAGTTACGCATGGATTCTTTTTAACATCCTTTCCTCTTGTTTGTTTTGCCTTTATGGCGTTTATAATGTGCGCGCGCATCACTCATGCCACTCCTGCACTTATATACTAGTGCGCAAATAGCCGCACGCATGCGCGAACTCGCGCACGAATGCACGCACGCGCGCATAAAATCGCGGACGCGCACTGTAACAACGCGCGTAACGCGGCTGTACAAATAGGACCTATTACTCAGCGACCTTACACCAAGAGTCTCTATGTTGCTCTCTTGAAACTGACCCCTACGTTTTTAAGCTTTAATTATTCAAGGCGTAGCAGCAGATCACTATAGAGGCGCAGCATTGCCTAACCCGTCTCTTGTTTTCTCTCATGAGCAGTAGGCCTACCTATACCACTGTATCCCCCATCGCTACTAATAAACGCAAACAATCGGAAATGTTCATCATTTTAATGGGTGAATTTAATTATCTTTGTCGTTTTCTAATCTAGTTACGTTTCGTTCTATCTACGCCACGTTTCTAATGATAATATACTGAGCTTGTCCTCATCACATCTCAAGGAGAGGTAATCTTTTAAATCCTTGTAAAACCACTGTGGTGGGTGGGGTTACTTTACGTTTTATGCATTTGGACTTATATTAGATTAGACTTAGATTTCCGCTGTTAATAAAATAGCTCATGTCATTTAACAAATATAAATCTACAGCTGGAAACATTATATCTTGTTATTTCGGTATGACGCATCCGTTCACTGTTGATCTTGTACATAACGCGTGCACTTGTTTTTCAGAGCACGCGCGCGTATTCACACAAGGTCATAC
Source organism: Priapulus caudatus (assembly GCF_000485595.1). Taxonomy (NCBI): domain Eukaryota; kingdom Metazoa; phylum Priapulida; class Priapulimorpha; order Priapulimorphida; family Priapulidae; genus Priapulus; species Priapulus caudatus. The sequence continues at coordinate 506,363 of NW_014577085.1, forward strand.
ACACCTGCAAGATTTTAAAATACGTCACGAATCTATACCCGTCTTTGCACTGTTCGATCGTTGATGTCAATTTCTTAAATTATCTGAAATTACAACGCAGATCAGTCTTGTCTGTGTCCTGTACCGCGTATATAGAGTAGGCAGTATAAAACAATAGTTGTATGTCAATTAAATCGGAAGACGATTTAAGGAAAGCATAGTGTCAATTTTAGAGGATTATCGTTAATGATTGTTACTGATTTTGGGTTTGATGTAACCGAGGGGTTGAGCTGGATGTATGCTAATTTTACAAGGGCTAGCGCGTGACGGTTTTTTTCAGTTTCTTTTTGTTCATTTTGTTCCAATGGCGACATTAATTTATTTTCTGGCGAGTATGTAATGACATTAATTGAGTAATTGGTGTTTTGTTGAAATAAGGTATGAAAAAATGTTTGTAAATATAAACTTGTTTCTACGAGAAATGGTCTTCAATTTAGATACATTGTTCCATTCCCAAAACGTTCGACCACGTTAGGCGCGTTCACACACAAGAAAAACCGCGCTGCTCAGCCCGCTAATAGCGGAGATAATAGTGAGCTAATTGTGTCGTTGTTCACACAGGCGAATATCTCGCTAATCGCCGCGGTGCAAATAAGCGCGCTGATTCCAAATTAGTGCAGTCAGAAGTGTTCTTTGCAGGGCGCTATTTTGAGCGCGATTTAGTGAGCTAATTGCGTTCACACTTGTAAAAAGCTCAGTTTTTCGAGCGGGCTGCAAAAACCGGGTTTTGCAGCCCGCTATTTCGCGCCAGTGTGAACGCACCTATTCTAATCAGATCTCCGACGAGCTTATATTGCTCTGTAACGTGGTCATATTCACCATGTCGCTGAAATCGCGTGTATAATGCATTTCATCATCACAGCTTTGTGGGAAAGACACGGTGATGACTAGTTGGATAGGAAGCAAACTCGATGGAAAAATATATAATTAATATCAGCTAATATTTTTATCTAAATCGAATTTATTAATATCAAGAGCTAATAATATAAGAGGTATTATTAGCTCTTGTTAATATGATACAGGTGCAATCTGAGTACACATGAGTTAGGCAAATATGTATTATAGGTATGCAAACGACGTCCATCCAAGCTCTACTGTCGATTTCCCAGTTGTTAGATGTTTTCTACACGGAGGGGTGAGGTTCAACAAAGACGTTTTAAGCTCGATTTTGAAGGCTCAACCGCGTGGAGTAGATTGTGACTGGCGCCTACCTGGATTATAGAGCCCAGCATAAGATAGACTGCTGTGGCAACGATGCACGCTGGACACGCATTCATCGTGTTCTAACTGCCTGCCAATAAGCAGTTAACGTGGTCCATGTACCTGTACCCTATATGTGTCGGCGCCCACGTTATACGTGTGTATGCATGCATCGTGCGCGTTCGTGGGTGCGTGCGTGTGTACGTGTGTGCTTACGCGTGTGTCTATGCGTATTCGCATGTGTGGGCGTGCGTGTGTGTGCGCGTTCATGCGTGTATCGCGCCCGAGGTCCGCTTCGATAGCAATAGTAATAAAGTAATAATTTTAAACAGTTTCCCCGGGCTTTAAATTCGTACCGCTCCATGTGAATGTGAACTAAAACGGAGATATTGATTTGTTTCTCGAAAAGAGCCTTTTGAGAATAACAGTTATTTTCACTTCCTTAAACTCTTCCACAATATAATATACATCGCCTTATGAGTATTTCCTTGCTAGGATTAAAGCTGCCCCATGGCTAGGTTTAAATGCAGCGCTATGCAGGTACCGCACCGAAATGTCGAATCCTTGTTTTCATTTCTGGGTTCAACGCCAGTAAGCTAACCGGGCATGATTATTCTGTCGAGAAAATCATTACCCACTTCCAACTGACCTCAAATTACGATCTCACGTTCAACGTACGTGCTCTAGCTCCTCTCTAAATCCTATACCGACCAGCGGGATTTCGCGTTTACGTTTGTAACACGTGTGTTGCGACACCATATGCTGGATAAACTCGAGTTTTGAACGTAAAGACTGATTTTGTACGAGTACCTAAGATTTCGGTTGTGTACATTCATGTAGTATTTTAGGTTTTGTTAATAAATCGTTGTCAGAGGTAAGGCGCAGAATCCACGTTATGTAGGCCAGTACAAGTCTCGCGGCGGCGTCTACGCGCCAGGTGACACAGTGAGTGTAACTTAACCCTGACACTAGTTCAAGTGTACAGTGCGCAGGCACTTGGGCTGTTTCATAATGAAATAGTGGTAAATAAACACAGATGATATTTACTACACTAGTATTATTGTTTATGCACTTTCTATCGCTTAATAATTCCCTGTAAATGCCGTTCAAATGCTCATCCGCAACACACGTTCTCACCACACACATGCCACGGTGCACAAACTGATCACAGGTGTTCTGCCTTCTCTATCTTTCGGTGAGTTTGTACACAGTGACGTGCGTGCGGTGAGTTGTGTGTTGCAGGGGAATATTTGAACGGCATTTACAGGGAATTATTAAGCCATAGAGAGTATATACCTTACTATTAGGACTTTGATAGTAAATACAATTACTGTTGATCTAACACTATTAATTGAAACGGTCCAAGTGACTGTGATACGGCGCAGCTTATACAGCTCTGGTGTATTTAGTGTGTAAGAAAACACTTGTGTACCTAGTCTCGTCGTCGTGTGGTGCGACAGCGTGTTACATTCCAGAAAAAGTCGAACCGCGGTTGGAAGAAATAAATTATCGGAAACGCGATATGTATGTTGAAAAGACACAATGTTATCTAAATATTCTAGATTGTCTAAATCTGGAGGAAAACAGAAAATCTACAATGCGTCGCGGAGAAAAGCCAAGTAGTCACCGCCTGCGTCTTTATCGAAACAATTTTCCACGAAACCCGATCTGCTGATCCTCTTAAATCTACGGTATCTGTTTCATTTCGGCTCACGAACAATTCCGGATTATGAGAGTTCATGCATGAGAACGCCACCTAACCTTTGTAAATCCGTCCTAAACCTAAACCCAACCTCGTTTTGAGGTCCGATGTTGGAGCATTGGATTTATTTTCGACATAAGAAGCAACATATATAGCGCGTATATAATTTCCTGAATTGCACTTTTCTACTTAGATGAATCTACGTAGAATAGAGTCGGGTTATGGGATTTTGCCGGTTACTACAGAATGCTGGAGTGAAGAGAGTCGACTATAAAAGCATTGGACTCTACATCGCGTGTGTAGGGTCTGCAAAGCGCTTTTCATTGCCAGAATTTCATGCGAATAGAAAATACTAGCGTCTCAATAACCGTAGAAGTGTAATCAGACCCTCAGTCGAGTCTTCAGGAGACCTGCATTAACAGGCTTGCAGGCGAGTCAGACAGCGGTAAGAACGCTCTCCAGCGCTGACGCTCTATCTCCACCGCGAGCGAGTATTGCAGAATTATACCAACCCCAACTACCGCCAATGAATACCGAGGTGTCTAGAAGTCCTAATGGAATGTGAAGCGTATGATTTGGCGATAGTTGATTCTTTGTGAGTAATTGTGCGCAATGGTAATACTGGTAGCAGCTGAGGACAATGTAAGGGGGAAAAGGCACCGTGGTATTGGGCAAACTTTCCTGTTTCTGTTTCTCTATCAAGTCGGGATCTCTGCATACCAACCATGGGAGAGAAGACTAGCGACGGAACAGTGCATGTTTTCATTGTTGATGTGCGCGTGTAAAAGGAGTGCTGCCGTGTCGACCTCTGGTGCGCGATAGGTGTGCGTGCGTGCGTGCGTGCGTGCGTGCGTGTGTACACGCATCGCAAACAAGCAGCTACCGTGTTGCAGGTAACGCGTGCACAGACGATGCGTAGCTCTGCCCTCACGACAGGCACTCAAGGCCGTTTCGTCGACGTAACACCCGAGCGAGCCCAACACTTCAGCTGAAGGGGTTTTTTCTGCCGGTTAAACCTCCATGGTCAAGTGGGGATCGGTGCTAACTGGTTCGTCTCGGCTGTAGTGTTGCGGGACATCGAGAGGCGCAACATCGCTCGATCCGCCTAGCTAACTGGTTTTGCTATGAGTGCCGTTACAAGTAAGGCGAGGGCATGCAAGGCAAGGCGAGGCGAGTATTAACTTGTTCACCTTTTTATTGCCGCGTGCTTAAAAAATAAGGCATGTTTACCGTATGGTTGGTAGTGAATGACGCCTTCTGGGGCTAATATAATTGCTCGTTCGCCTGCAATGTGCCATATATCGTGAGTAGGTAAAGGGTGACATTTGGAGCTTAATAACAGGTTTCGCGTGGGATGTTCATGAACCTCGCTACATGGGCACACATAGACGTGTGAAGCTATGGTTGTGATGATGTGATCGGTGATAGAATATTGCCTGTGCACATTTTGCAACTGATATAGATATTGCGATGGATATAGACTTGCGATCTCTTTTATCTGAAATTTTATACATTGCCTAAGGGGTATGCTTTCAATGTATCAAGTGTTCTTAGGTGGCATTGGTATAAATGAAATCGGAATGGCGTGAAATCCATCGACAGGTTGTTTTGTTTGTTTTTAGTAATTACATCCGTGTGATTACTATTGTTATTATGAATATTAGTGTTATCATTGGCATTATTACTATAATAATTATCATTATTATTACTAGTATTAATAGTATGCTCGCTCTTACGTGTGCGGGTATAGGCAGCCACCATATAAAATGATACTTACATTTCTTAATACCACGGTGTATCTCAGTACAGATGCAGTGTAATCGCAATCAGCGACACCGCAGATTCGTAGCGACAAGGCAAGCAAGGTATAGATTTAAATGCCGTAGTATAACAGTGTTATGTCATAGGTTATATCAGCGTATATGTGATGGCATAACGGTTTACTAGGGGCGCTCGGCAGGTAAATAAGTTTGTTGGACCGGAATAGTCATATAGGGACCGTGTTCCAGAGCAAATGTGGATCGTGCTAACTAGCTCACATGCCATGTGTAATGCACTCACAGCGAGTGTTTTTGAGGGCGTCGGTATGTCTTAGATGATTATTTTGGACTGTATACTGGGGCCGGTTACCAGAAACATAAATAGCTATGAGTATCATAAGTCTAAAATGTTATAGATTTCGCATGATGCTACACTTACACAAAGGCTATGCCATTTTAGCCGTGCGATGTTTCTGACAACGGGCCCTTCGATATTATGATTTAGCAACATGATTTAGGCGGAGTTGTCTTTTTCGGACAAAACGAGTGTATGCTCGCCCACCAGAACAGCTTCATGTTGAGTACATAGCAGCCGACTGCAGTAATCTGCACTCATAGTGCTTGTGCGATGGTTTGCACCGCAGCAGTGTCATAGGGTTGCACAATAGGTTGCGCAATAGTCAATTGTCATAGGGTTTGCACGCCTGCAATTCGCACGTTTTACATCTAACCACGTTCCCTTCGCTCGCGTCGCGATGTTGCGCGCGCATATTTTTAAATGAGTCCCAGTTGACGCAGGTGCTTTTCTCCCTCGCAGATTTCGTGATCGTCGTGCGCATGCGTGAGCTTACGGTTGGTCGAATCGGGTTTGTGCGCGTGCGGCGACATATATTCGGCAGATGCTGTGTTTTAATGCCACACCTCGTTTACGTCACACCGCAACACAACCGTAAACAGCAGAGACGATGAATTGCTCTTGAAGTGCGGATGTTTATCTTAGAGCAAAACTGTCGAATTAGGCATGAACATCATCAGACAAGGCTACGTTTGCCTGTTTTTCATTCGCGAGATGCTCGCTGTCAGCAATCAAGGTCTTCATCCTCTCTCTCTCACACTGATCGCTGCATACCTCGCGTCCGTTTACGAGACAGCGTTTAGCGTATTCGTGGGTGTAGCAAAAATCTGCTATTAGACTGCCGTGAACAGCGATGCGAGTCGATTAGTACGTGCTTTTGTGTGAAGTCTCAGTAATCTTGGCAGTGCCGCTCAAGGTGGTAGTGCCTTACACGTTCGGTATTAACGGCTGCCTAATGTAATTTGCTTGTTGCGCTTGAAACATGTTATTATGTTAAACATGTTAATATGTAACAGACGCAACAGAGGTGCATACGTCTTTCTCTAGCGAAGTGTGAAGGCCTCCGCGCACACAGCGCGAAAGATGACAGTGTTTTTCAACATGACACTAATGACCGAGAAAGTTCTAACATGTAGTGTAATTTGTTCGCTAAGTAGGTCCCTTCCGATCGGCTGGGTGCGGGCAACGTAAGCACTAATTGTCCGCTTCCATAACGCGCAGTCATTTTCTGATCGTACTTTTGACTCTACCAGCTTCACCCAAACAGAGACGAGGTCGATTTTAACCCTTTTAAATACCAGCGTTATGTGGGTCACACGCAACAACTAAGTTCCCAACGCGTGATGGAAAACGGAAGCATCAGATTATAAACCGCATTCGTAGGGTTCCTTAAATTAAAAAAACAGAATTTAATTTCGGGCACTGTACCAGGTGTAATGTGCTCGAATTCGGTTTTAATTAAATTTGATCTAATAATTTGTTTGGTTTTTTATTTTAATTACATTTGACACTGACATTTGCGATTAAGAATTGATCACGTACATACATTTAAGTAGTAGTAACTAATTCCCTGTAATCATGCAGTATTGCATTTTATTCGTGATTAACTGCATATATCGATAATCACCCGTATGCACGCCACGCCAAAGTTATGTGAGGTTAGTACATGTCAGCGCCATGTTTGCGTGTTTTCGAACGACTCGTTCTATGTGCTGCCGCGCTTGCGGGAAATGCTATCCCCCGGGCGTGGAGGGACAGTACCGCAATGTGTCAGCACTAGTGTTAGGATTAGGGTTAGGATCAGGGTTAGGGTTACGGTTAGGGTTAGGGTTAGGGATATAAGGCCATGTCTAGTACGGAGGTATGACTGTGGAATCTTTTTGTGGAAGATTTGGACTTTGAAGTATACGTCAACTGTATCACGTGACTGTCCCTCCACGCCCGGGGGATAGCAGACGCGAAAAATCTATAGGGCAGCAGATGCAAGGATATACGTCATCAAATATAAAGCGCAGGCTCGTCATTCGCGCACATGCCTCGCGTGACCTAGACAGACGCGCGTGCACACCGCCGACATTTTGATGAGATTGACAGTGACAGATATCAAGGGTTAGAGTGTAGAGCGAAAGAACTAACAACGGCTCGTGAAAACTGGATAGACGCGGCTCGCAGATAAAACACGTTATACAAAGCCTCGCGCACACAACACTGGTTGCGCGAATGTATCGCGGTTACAAAGAATGCTCAAGAGATTTTCCACGTCTAGTTAGATTCTACGTGTAGTTTCTATGGTTTTGCTTTCCATGATAGGGATATATTTTCGGTTATATTTTAGCGGAGGTGCTATGATTCGTTGATTTTGTGAACAGGGTCAACTGTAAGAGCTCTCGAACTTGTGGTTGCTGTCGATTAAAAATCGGTACGACGCCGGCTCCCCGGGCCGTGACTCTTGAACGATTCACTCCCAAAGTTCACATCTAAACGTGAAGAATTCTCACTTCGAAGTGCCAGTGTGTTCTCCTTCCGTGGTCATTGTCGTGGAAGCTAGATGAGCATAGACACAGCTTTCGCAGCATTGATATATAAAACCGTAGTAATTACGCGCCTAAATCACGCACGAGGTCACATGTATAAGGGGCAATCATCTTCACATCAGTGAATGAACTGGTTTTTATTTTATATAGGCGCGTCGCACGATTTTCGGTAACAATCGCTTAGAAATTGCAAATGATTTCTCCGTGGATACGAACGACATCGCCATTCTGCAGAGCCCAGACCCATTAATGGGTCAGTGGGCGCATTTACGTGATTGGATGCATGCCAGTGAAAACAGCTAAACGTCCATATTTTACTTGTATAATATCGCATATAGTCTAGAAAGGGGTGGATTCATGGCGCTCCTATGTTTCCTCTTTAATTTATTTGTAAAAATTCACTATTAATTAACTAATTTTGGGAAAGTGGTTGCGGCAATTTGTCCACTTGTAGGGAAGCAAATAACCTTAGTGTTGTCTCTGTAGCATTTTTCACATAGATTTTTGTGAGCAGGGGATGGAACAATGGTCATGACATGCGAACTTGCAATGCATCATATTCACCTACTGTGTCGTCTACTAAATAGGCACATTGCTGACTTTTGTAATCCTTGTACATACTGACATAAATAATAACCCTGATTCCATTGCTTACACAAATTGTATCGCAAAATATTTCGAATAACCTTTACTTATAAATCATCGATCTGCATGGTGCGTATTATAAGTTTATTCTGGGCGCAAATAAATCTATTTCACTACGAGATGATCGCTAACAAACAAAAATCACTGACCGGCGTTTGCTTGGTAAAACATGTCGTGAGTTTAATATTGGCAAAAAACCCTCGTTACTTGGAATCTCTCGACGTTGGGTCACTGTGCCAGTCGTGTTTCACTTCTCGCCCGAGATAGATGCTGCGTGTCATGCTCCTCACAATGAATCACGACTGACCTCTAGTGCTCGCAGTCGTCCAATTACCACGCTGTTGTTCGCCGCAGTCACACCACTCATCATCATCACCGCAGGCTCTCTGGCCGTAGACATGCTTATATGCACTATATCGAGAGACATTTTTTATGCTAATGAACGATTTATTTGCTCGTTGGACTGTATGTGATGCAGGATATTTGTTATTCACAATATTGTGCTGTGCGGTGGCTGCTCTCATGCAGTGCTAGCATGTTGTGTAACCACTTCTTGGTTTGGTTATATGAGAGCGCACGTACGTTACTGGAGCATTCTCATATATTACACTAACAGATTATGACATTATTTACTATAGTAATAGCCAACTGTTGTATTTTGCATAGGTTCACTGAGATAAAGTATTGGCTGACACATTGTCGCTTTGTACAACAATCTATGATAAATTTTACATATTCACAGGCATCCGTACACACAATACTTATACACTGAATTTATTCATTTCAATTCATTGTGCATTATGGTACATCAGGGTGTCGCATTACACAGTGTAACTCCACAAAAACCACGCGTGTCTAGTTTAGTTAACTGCAAAAAATGAATTCGCAACAATATTGCTAGCGAGAGAACTCGCACGCGATCTTCCGCGTACGTACACCCCTGGTGGCAGTGGACCCCGGTGCGTTCTTCTGTGGCTCATGGCTCTACTTACGATAACAAACAGCCGGCGTGGTTGTCAGCTTCGCACAACACTAATCCACGGTGTGTGCCACACGGCAGGGGTATCATTATATACTCACAGACATGTTGGTACCAGCAACAGTAAACAGCAGCAACAAAGAACGTTGTGATGTCCAATGATGGTAGATTGTGTATACTCAGCAGCCAGCTAGAATGATTAGATGTCTATCATTGAATGTTAGGCGTTTCTGCAAGTAAGGTATAAAAGATAATACTGTCGGCTAAACTAACGTTATACTTTAGTTTGCTAAGCAGTCTTTGACATCAATTACAATCGTTGCATACATTTGTATATAGCACAGCATACACACACACACACACACACACACACACACACACACACACACACACACACACACACACACACACACACACACACACACACACACACACACACACACACACACACACACACACACACACACACACACACACACACACACACACACACATATACACCACACACACACACCACACACACACACACACACACAGCACACACACACACACACACACACACACACACACTGACACACACGCACGCACGCACAAACACCACACACACACACACACACACACACACACACACACACACAGCACACACACACACCACACCACACACACGTGTGTGTGTGGGGGTGGGGGGGTGTGCAGTGAATACGCGCGTGCGTGTTTGTGGCTTTATGTGTTTGTTTGTGTTTGTGTATGTGTGCGTTGTGTGTGCGTGTGTGCTTGTGTGTGTGTGTGTGTGTGTGTGTGTGTGTGTGTGTGTGTGTGTGTGTGTGTGTGTGTGTGTGTGTGTGTGTGTGTGTGTGTGTGTGTGTGTGTGTGCGCGTGTGATTACGTGTACGTTCGCGCGTGTGTGAGTGTATGCGACATTCATAACATTATTGTAGCTTCCTTATGTAGTTCCAGGTAGGCCACATATATAGGTATGAATTTGATCCTTCTCATATTCTCCAATAGATTTCTCCAGGTCAGTTCTCTAATAGCCGCACCGTGCGCATATCAAGCACATGATTTAGCGTCAGTCACATTTAATAATTCTAACAATATTATCTCTCACAGCCCAGCTAACCCCATGCCAGTCGTATGGTATAATGACCCACAAAATCGTAATGATAGAGGGGTCTTACCAGCGGCTGGCGTCGTCAGCCAGATAACCCCTGTGACACACAGCAGCTGCATTGTGTGCTACCGGTCTACGTGGTGGTTGTAATTCCGTCTGCTCGCACCTGTTAATTGTCTCTCACCGCAGAGGCGGCGCGCGCAGTTTGACCGTATCTCGCGCTGACAGCAGCAGCGGCGGCACCCAGAAGAATTGATTGCACGGTTTAGCTTGCATGGGCAAGCCGGGACACTTGATCAAGACCATCTAACTGGAGCATTGGGTCAATGATGACCTCTAGAACGTGTCTTTAAGATTTACATTAGAATTACATTTAGAATGTAGGTATACCTCGGTGATCCATAGATGCCGTGTGCCCTTGAATGTATACCTGTCCGCTGCGGGCGAACCCCGCAAGCGTTACCACCTTTGATTCTGAATAAATTCATAGATGTTTATCGGGAGTACATAGCGGACTGTCTATTCTGTACTCTTGGCTTTTGTTATGAAAGGGTTTGCAACGTTGGCGCGCATATTTTGCGGTTCTTTCCTAGCTGCCTTCAAATAATTAAATGCAACGAATAAACTTTTAACAGACACTAAGTTTCAATACACGTCAGCTTGCGTTGATTAGTAGTTATTTTCTCGCACAGTTTTCGTGTGTATCATGGGTAATTAATTGCAGTAAACGCCGTGGTTCTCGTGAAGATCATGTAATATTTCTTTCCACTCACGCTGTATCGTAAAGGATCTGGCAAGAGCTCTTATCCTACTACCGCGCAGCACAACTGTTTTCTTATGTGACCTGTTGTTCTGTGTTATCCGTGGTCGCTAACAAGCCATATATAACCATCTACTACTGCGTTTTCGGTGAGCGTGAGTACAAGTGAGAAAGTTCGCGTATATAGCAGTTGGCACTTTTTAAACGATCGGAACGGCAAATAACCACAGGGAGCAGGGGCGTGTACAGGATTTGTACCAAGGGGGGTCTAACCGTAACCCAAACTTGCGAGCACACGTCTGGGGGGCCCTTCCCCCGGAAAATTTTGAAATTAGATCCCCTTAGATGCGTTTTCTGCGCGAGCAGGGGTGGGGGCCCGGACCCCCTGGACCCCCCCTGTACACGCCCCTGGGGAGTAATTTGTGTTGTAGTCATTTATTTCTATATTGACATGGCAGTTATGAACAACTAAAGGACATGATCGGCAATTATAGAATGTCATCATAGTCAGCTTCAACTTCTGAGATTACGCTCCGTAATCACGTATAAGTGGCTCTTGTCGAATTTCTTGTCGTTTCTGGTAACTCGTTTTGCATTTGTGTTTTTCGGCATATATAATCAGAGACTGGTATGAATATCTGCACGCGACAGGTCAGCCCTCGGATCTAACTAGTAGGACAAATTACCAATTGTGTCTGACTAGTCGTCCATTCACTGCAGGAGAATAGAATGTGGTTATCTTAATCGAAATCGGTTGAAATGTTGCCCTAGTCTCGGTGGGTGGCGTGCCAGTGCTGTATTTCTCGCATGCGGGTAAAATACTCCAAGATTCGACGTACAGAGAGAGGCACCGCTGCGGGTTGATTATCACAATATGGGTTAACGCCAAAAATTATGTGTAAACAAATAATGATCCAACTTTTGCAAGTATTCCCGCTCTTGTCAAGTTGCGGATCGTTCTCCACATTTTGCTGAGAAGTTCTAATATACATGATGCCCGTATTAATTATTGCCCCAAATTAATCATTATGGGATTGTATTTGCACTGAGTTATGTAAATCTGTATTTACTTGTAAATTTGATGTTGTTTGGTTTGATATTTATTCATCTGTAAATTATAGCTACGTGAATCCAAAGGGAATCTGGAAATATTGTGCTTAACGCGCGTGATTGTGATGGCTAATTAAAATTTACGTCATGCGTTTTAGTGTTTGTGTACTGTCGCGTCGTGATTGATTCATAAATAATTAGGTTTCTGTATAGGTTTGCGAAAGTTTGATTTGCCAAGCAATATATCATTGAGATGTCAGAAGGCTGGACACGGACAGCATGCCGATTGTTATTAAGACGTGATTTCGTGTAACTAGCGTCTGCTGGTGACGTTTAACATTACGACCGAGTATTATAGGGGTGGGGCGATACGTCATGAGGCGCATGATGTGAACGTGATGCAGCACATAGTGTGAATAAGATGAGGCGCATTGTGTGAACATAGTGGGGCGCATATTGTGTGAACATAGTGGGGCGCATGATGTGAACATAGTGGGTGCATGAATGTGAACATAGTGGGTGCATGATGTAAAATAGTGGGGTGCTGATGTAAACATAGTGGGGGTGCATGATGTGAACATAAGTGGGGTGCATGATAGAACAATAGTGGGGTCGCATGATGTGATAGTGGGGTGATCATGCTGTGAAACATAGTGGGTCGCATTGTGTGAAGCATACGTGGCGCGCATATCGTGACAATACTGTGGGTGCAATGATGTGAACATAGTGGGCGCCATGATGTAAACATAGTGGGTGGCATGATGTGAAGCATAGTGGGGTGCATGATGAGAACAATAGTGGGGCGCATGATGTGAACAATAGTGGGTGGCCTTGATGTGACATAGGTGGCTTCGCATTGTGTGAACATAAGTGGGCGCATGATGTTGAACGATAGTGGTGCATGATGTGAACATATGGGCATGATGGTGAACAATAGGTTGGGTGCCATTGATTGAACTATAGTGGGCCGCGATGATCGTAAACATAGTGGGTGCTGAGTAACATAGTGGGGTGGCATGATGAAACAGTAGTGTGGGGCGCATGATGAACATCTGGGGGGTGCATGATGTGAACATAGTGGTCGCATGTGTGAACATAGTGGCGCGAATGATGTGAACATAGTGGGGGCCGCAATGATGTGAAAATAGTGGGTGGGCATGAAAAAAAAAACAAAAAATTGTGAAACATAGTGGGGCGCATGATGAGAACATAGTGTGCGCATTGTGTGAACATAGTGGGGCGCATGATGTGACATAGTGGTGGCGCATGATGTGAACATATGGTGCATGATGTGAACATGAGTGGGTGCATGATGTGAACATAGTGGTGCATGAGTGACATTAGTGTGGCGCCATGATGTGAACATAGTGGGTGCCAATGATGTGAACAATACGTGGGGTGCATGATGTGAACATAGTGGGGCGCATGATGTGAACATATGATGGGGTTGCATGATGGTGAACATGTGAGGTCCATGATGTGAAATAGTGGGCGCAGTGATGTAAGCATAGTGGGTGCATTGTGTGAACATAGTGGGGCGGCATATGTGAAAGCCATAGTGGGGCGCAGAGTGAACATAGTGAGGCGCATGCATGTGAACATAGTGGTGCATTGTGTGACGATATGTGGGGCGGCATGATGTGAACATAGTGGGCGCGCAATGATGTGACATAGATGGGTGTGCATGATGTGAACATAGTGGAGCGCATTGTGTGATCATAGCTGGGGTGCATGATGTGAAGCATATGGGGCGCCATGATGTGAACATATGGCGGCGCTGATGTGAACATAGTGGGGTGCGCATGATGTAACATAGGGGGTGACATGATTGAACATAAGTGGGGCGCATGATTGAACATAGTGGGGTGCATGATGTGAAACAAGTGGGGGCATGATGTGCACATAGTGGGGTTCATGATGTGAACATAGTGGGAGCGCATGATGGAGACCATAGTGGGGTGCATGAATGTGAACATAGTGGGTGCATTGTGGTGAACATAAAGTGGGTGCATGATGGAAAATATAGTGGGGCATGAGTGAACATAGTGGGGTGATGATGTGTAACTAGTGGGGTGCATGCTGTGAACATAGTGGGTGGCATGATGTGGAACATAGTGGGGTGCATGATGTGAACATAGTGGGCCATGAATGTGAACATTAGTGGGTGCGCAATGAATGTGAACATATGGTGCATTGTGTGAAATAGTGGCGCATGATGTGGAACATAGTGGGTGTGCATGATGTAGAACATAGTGGGGTGCAATGATGTGAACATGGGGGCGCATGATGTGAACATAGTGGGGGCATTTGATGTGAACCAAGTAGTGGGCGCATGATGTGAACATAGTGGTGCATTGTGTGAACAAGTGGGAGGCGCATGATTGTGAACATAGTGGGCGCATGATGTGAACATAGTGGGTGCATGAATTTGAACAAGTGGGCGCATTGTTGTGATCATATGTGGGGTGCATGATGTGGAAATAGTGGGGCGCATTGTGTGTACGTAGTGGGGTGCATGATGTGAACAATAGTTTGGGCGCATGATGTAAACTAGTGGGGTGCATGGATGTGCAAAATGAGTGGGAGTGCATGGAGTGAACATAAGTGGATGCAGTGTGTGAACATAGTGGGGCGCATTGTGTGAACATAGTGGTGCGCATTGTGTGAACATAGTGGGGTGCATGATGTGAACATAGTGGGGTGGCATGAGTGAACATAGTGGGCATTGTGATGAAACATAGTGGGGCGCATCTGTGTGAAGCATAGTGGGCGCCATTTGTGTGAACATAGTGGGGTGCATCAGGTTGTGATATCCAGGATTTTTCTGGGTGGGGTCGATCATAAATTTTTGGACCTTTCAACAATTGAAATTAACAGCAAGATCTGATAAAATGTAATACAATTTAAATGAAACCAAATAAATTTTTGTTACAAACACATTTTATTAAGAGTTTTTAAAACACAATTTGAAGTTTTTTTTATCAGTTTTTTTAACAAGGTTTTTTGACTCAGTTTGAAAACGTCTTTTGAAACTGTTTATGCTTGTCTTTGGCTAATCTTGTCTGTCTTTGTCCTTGTCTTTGTCTCTCTTTATTTTGAAGCTCAGTTTTAAACAAAAAATTGTGTTTAAAAAAGAGCTCAGTTTCAGAATTGGCTGAATTGGATAGATTTGCGTCATCGCCAATTGGAAGGTCTTGGAACTCATTTGCTGGTAGCCTGATCAATCTTGCTTTTATCATTTGTTCATTGTGCAAAACCCTCGAAAAAATGTCTTTGAAAAATTGTGACTTTGAAATTTTGTGGGGTCGTAACGAGCCCTCCGACCCCGCCCTTCTATACACCCATGTCATGATGTGAACATAGTGGGGTGCATGATGTGAACATAGTGGGGGGCATGATGTGAACATAGTGGGTGGCATGATGTGGAACATAGTTGGGTAGCGCATTGAGTGAACATAGTGGGGTGCATGATGTGAACATAGTGGGGGTGCATTGATGTGAACATAGTGGGGTGCATGATGTGTAACATATGGGGGCGCATGCTGTGAACAAGTTGGCGCTAATGATGTGAACCATAGTGGGGTGCCTTGTGTGAACATAGTGGGCGGCATGATGTGCTCATGGGGTGCATTGAGTGACATAGTGGGTCGCGCAGTGATGTGAATCATAGTGAGGTGGGCATGATTGAACATGATTGGGGCGATATGTTGAACATAGTGGGTGCGCATGAGTAACATAGTGGCGCAATTGTGTGAACATAGTGTGGTCATGATGAGAAATAGTGGGGTGCATGATGTAAACCTAGGGTGCATGATGTGAACATAGTGGGGCGCTATGATGTGAACATAGTGGGCGTGCATATGAGAAACATAGTGGGGCGCATGATGAGACATAGTTGGGGTGCATGAATGTAAACTAGGGGGTGCATGATGTGAACATAGTGGGTGCCATGATGTGAAGCATAGTGGGGCGCTGATGTGACACATAGTGGGTCGCATGAGGAACAGTGGCGCATTGGTGTGATACATAGTGGGGTGCATGATGAGTAACATAGTGGGTGGCAATGATGTAAAACATAGTGGGTGCATGATGTGAACATAGTGGTCGCAAATGCAATGTGAACATAGTGGGGCTGCATTGATGAGAACATAAGTGGGCGCTGATGTGAAATAGTGGGGGCGCATGAATGTGAACATAGTGGGGTCATGATGTGAACATAGTGGGGCGCATGATGTAAACATAGTGGGGCGCATGATGTGAACATAGTCGGGCGCATGATGTAAATATGGTTGGGCATAAGATGTGTGATGTGTTTTTTATCACAATTACAAGTTTTCTTGATTTACAATTACTGATCTACAATTTGCAACATCTTCACACGTTATATTATGTAAACACTCGGCCATTAAGTGTCTTTTGTTGCATTATCGTCTTACTTATAATTTTTGTACAATATTAACGTATATCATGGTTACGATTTTTTTTTATAGGTGTATTAGGCGAATAGGTGTGATATTGCATATAAATAGATGTGTTCCATACATAGTAAATGCTATTGTTTACTCCGTGAAACCGTCAGTTGCTGAAATTCTTTTATTGGTAGATATGATAAATATTGTTCTCTGGTGCATTCCAGCTGCATTGTTATTGCAGCGACATGGACGACCATATTAAGGGCAGGTAGCCATAGCTGGTTCGTAATGTTGTGTCATCATATAGAACAGCTTCGTATGCTTGGGATGTTAGAGCAATAAACTATGCTCTCCGCTGCTTAGTATTTAGCATAGCATTCAGCGAGCCAAATAAAGGCATACGGACAACGTTATTGTAGTGGGAATTTGGTATGTCATATATATGCCGCATATATGTCGCATTCTCGTGTTTAATTGGTTGATCTAAATATTATTGGGTTCGACTTTACGTCGCAGAATTATCAATTGATATAGGTGCAATTCGCTTTTTTATCGTTTGAATTTCTTTATTTAATTTATTTCATATATTCTTGGAAATGCCATTGTGTGCACGAGTGTGCCGTTCTACTATACAAAGCATAAGTTTTACGAGTTTTTGATGGTGGTATGAAATGTCAGTTAAGTGAGTTTAAAGTGCAACTACCGTGAATGCTCGTTGCCAGCCGTTGTCCGAGTGACACCGGCGTTCATGTGTTTTATTAGCTGCGCGGTTATGGCCGAGTCTATAACAGTCGTATAGATGTGTTCATAAAATCATGTTCCGAGAAACACCAAGCCTCCCGGTTTCTGGTACAAGTTCATGCCGCTGAGTCGCACGTATACTTTACGATAGTGCGTTACGTAGGCCTACTGGTATACGTTAGTAGGTGAATGTAAAATGTTGGTAGAATCTGCGCGGAGATAGACGTCTACCGCCTCAATACACGAACACACGACGTGTCTAACTTTCTTTACTCCTAACGACGATGGCTCCATCGCTGATCGTCGCGTGACGCTGTGATCGTCGCGTGACGTAGTGATCGTCGCGTGACGCTGTGATCGTCGCGTGACGTAGTGATCGTCGCGTGACGCTGTGATCGTCGCGTGACACAAGAAAACGACACTCGACATGGATTTCGGAAATTACTTTAAAAAGTTTTATTCACTTTTTTGTCTGTTTTCTTTTTCTGATATAACAATTTAATCACCAGTTGGTAGTTGGATTGATATATTGATGGTTAGATTCGACCACTGATTCATAACTATAGAGGTGCCAGATAAGATATACACCACTATACACCACTGATTGTTTGTTCAACTGTTGGTCAGGCAAAATTGTTGGTGGTTTGCAAACGCCAATTTTAATCATGTTTGCATCTTTTATATCCCCCTTCAAAGAGCGTACGTGTGAATGCATGCGCTCTATGCATGCATGTGTGAACATACTAGTATATGCTTTCCTGTACACAGCGTCGTCCTCTACATTCGCTATTGAGAGTCTCTAGGCAAACCAGGAAGCGACTAGATATATCATATACAAGCAGCTGCTGACCAGCAAATAAACACACTAGAGTCAGTCATTAGTGACCTAAAGACATTGACGCGTCTTTTAGTAACCTACATAGAGGCGCGGCCGGTTGTAGCACTTGACCTAAATTTAAAACGTATGGAATTCAAACTGCTTCGGGATTTTAAATATATGAACTGCATGTTATAAAATTTAACGAACACTGGTTTATAGCTTGAACTGATGGTTGCGTAGGTTTTTGGAGTATTATTAAATTTTTAGCGTTTATCTCTATATATACCAAAAATGTGAGATATACATTGTTAATGTTAATGTAGGGGTTAGGTGTTGCTTTTCCATAACCCAATGAATAAATATTAAAGTGTTCATATTTATTCGGGTACATATAGGCAGGTAGGTGATCATTGGTGATACAAGGGCACTGTGTGGGACGCATCAGTTGCTGAGTTTTGTCTCAATCACTACTGCTACTTATATCAGACCGTATTATTTAGAAGCGCCTGCCAACTAGTTTTCATGGAGAATCATTGATATCCTATCGATATTTTCATGACGAGTTAATTCTGTCGGTGGAGTCATCAGAAAATCAGCTGTGTACAATTTTTATCAGAATGCAGGTAGTAGCTACTCGACCAGCATCTCTTACCTGGAGATTTATAATGAGAATGGGTATGACCTGCTCGACCCCAAACATGAAGTGTCCAAGCTGGAGGATTTGCCGTAAGCGTAATCATTTTATTGTCGGGTAATAAAGATATTGTGATGCTCGACGCACACCTTAAATGGACCTTTTATTATCGCAGGCGCCTTCGTGGCTGTGTCTGTTCGTGTTCTGCGTATAGCTAACTTTTACATCTTTAATCATGCTAATTAGGTCGTATCATGAACCTATGTATGGTACAGCGAGTATCACAGTCAACACATACAACAATTACAAGACAATGTATAACAAATGTTTTCACACTCGCTACAATGTTATCTTGTCAATATACACAGGAGAGTTATACTAATGGTAGGGGCACACGAGCGATTTTTATCGCCCGATCGCCGCGAATTTTGAAATCGCTCGAAGAAATCGCCCGTGTGCCCGTTCACGTCGACGCCGATTTTAATCGGCCGACCGAATCGCCCGTATCCAAAATGTTAGATATTTTCGGGCGATTATTTACGCCGGGCGATTATTATCGCTCGTGTGCCCGTGACCGGCGTATTTTGTCGCCCGATCGATTTTTCTAAACCAATCGGACGTGTTGTTGATATCATGTGATGTTAAATGTTCTGTCGAGTGGCGTAATCGAGCGCTCTCAAATTCGCTACGTCACGTGTGCCCCTTCGTGATCGGGCGATAAAAATCGCTACGTGTGCCCCTTCGTGATCGGGCGATTAAATTCGCTGGCAATTTTAATCGCCGCGATCGGGCGATAAAAATCGCTCGTGTGCCCCTAGCATTATGTTAAAATTCTTTGCAGTGTTTATTGATTTAGTCTGTGCCGTGTTATACCCATGACAGTTGCAATCACGTATGGCACTGTAATTTTGACTAACATTTATGTACTGCCAACACAAAGTTACACGCAAATAACACGCAGAATGTAAATTAATTATCCACCGATGCTATTATATCTACCCACAGGTTAGACTAGTATGTTATGCTTGTGTATAGCTCTGCATGTGTATTCCTCATCAATGCCATGTTGTCCTTACACAACATGTCGCGTTCACAGAAGAGTTACACTTATGGAAGATTCATCCCAAAACATCCATCTTCGCAACTTGTCTATGCATCCTGCAAGCAGCGAAGAGGAGGCACTCAATCTTCTATTCCTTGGGGATACGAACCGCATGATAGCCGAGGTGACATATGGGCTGTTTCAAATGCACAAATTATAAATGCCTCTCAGCTAACATAAAAATCGAGCATTTTGAAACTTGTGCTTATTTCATGACTTGTGATACAGATGTAGAATGAATTAATACTCTTCTAAGTTCTTGTCTATAAGATTGGTAGTACAGTGAATGTCTATTTTAACATCTGTTTCGGATGTATATTATAGGAATTCCTAATGTGTAGTAATAAAGTCAGTGGCTGGCTAAGCCTGCACGAAGTTCATGTTCCTATACACAATTTATGTGATTCTCGAACTATTTTCATTCGTTTTATATTCTCAATGACCCAGATGTGATGTTTTTATTTTGTCCAGACGCCCATGAATCAAGCATCCACTCGGTCTCATTGCATTTTCACCGTCCACATCACAGCGCGGCAAAACGGTTCAGCCACGCTGCGCAAAGCAAAGCTCAACCTGGTGGATTTAGCTGGGTAATATTTGGCATAGGCAGTTGCATTATATGATGGAATTACAAGAGTGTTTTGCAGGTAGGATATGCAATCTGCGCAATCTCTTTGCTAGTCGATTATGTTACGAATAAGTATATTTGTTTCGTGCAATATATTGATATTGGTATTTACAGTTTCCTGCTATTGGTTCAGGTCAGAGAGAGTGTACAAGAGCAATGTGGTTGGGCAGCTGTTGACTGAAGCCAAATACATCAACCTTTCTCTGCATTATCTTGAGCAAGTAAATGTGTAGTCCTCATAATTGATTACTGCTTGTCATTGCACATAGAGTAATAATATGCATGTAAGACACACGCACACGCACGCACACACGCACACACATTATGACATATGCTAATATTTTCAGGATCTGTGGTATTTGTAATACTCAGCAGTAATCACCTGTCGAACAATCAGCAGATAATATCTGGTCTGTTTTAGGAGCATTCTTTTGTAGAATCTATATATCTAGCATGTAAAGTTATTGTCATTTATTTTCTCTACTGTTGTTTCGCATTCCATGTGTCTGATTGTAGAAATAGTATACGTGTTGAATATACATAACCTAGTTATAATAGGTTAAATTGATCTTGGTGTCCTTGTAAACAAGCACTCTACAGATAGAAATTGGATCACAAATTGTGAGCAGTGTTATTCGGTTTCATGTTGCAGGTCATCATTGCCCTGTCTGAGAGATCACGCTCTCATGTTCCCTATAGAAACTCCATGATGACATCTATGCTGAGAGATAGCCTTGGTGGCAACTGCATGACAACTATGTTAGCTAACCTTGCCTGTGACACCAGGAATCTTGAGGTGCGATCGCACTAGTAGCAGGTTTATACGGCAAAAATAAATTAGTGCGCAGAGTTAATATTTAAGGGGCATCGAAGTGCACCAATGATAATATCAGGAATACATGATAAATAACCATGTATTTATTGTATATTTGTGATACATGTCTTGCGTAGAAATGTATTATAATCTTATGTAGGGAACAAGTTGTATAGAAGTTTGTGTAGATGTTGATATATATTATCAGTGATATCAACACTCACAGGATGAGAGTAATGAAATCATGTTCCTGTTATTAATTTTTAGGAGACGATTTCCACGTGCAGGTTCTCACAGAGAGTGGCCATGATAAAAAATGAAGTCGTATTAAATGAAGAACTGGACCCACTCCTTCTCATCTCCCAACTGAAGAAAGAAAACCAACTGTTGAAGGATGAGCTAACACTAGTCAATGGTGCTGAATGGCTGCAGGAACTAAATGAGGATGAGAAGTTGAGGTACGAGGCCTGGGCTCTTCTTCTCTTCTTCTCTTGCAGCCATTTTTAGCTCACCTTGACATCGTCAAGATGAGCTATTGCCATGGGGCGTCGTCTCGTCGTCCGTCAACATTTGGCTATGGTCAACGATAACTTGAGAACCGTTTGACCCACATGTTTCGTATTGCATACAGTTGTTACTCCTATGGGAGAGATGTGAACGTCCTATTTTGGAGCACGCCAGTTGACCTACTTTCGAGCCACGCCCACTTTTTGGCAAAAATGGAAACGGCCATAAGTCAGTTCAGGTTCAATGGATTTTGCTCATTTTTTGGTACGTGAATGAATAAGGACTGGCCCCAATACATATCACACCGGTTTTTTTTTAATTATGCAAATTAGGTAGATTTTTGGCAATTTCACTATGCATTTCAGTGTCTGCCTACGGTCAACGATAACTCAAGAACCGTTTGACCCACATGTTTCAAATTGCATACAGTTGTTACTCCTATGGGAGAGATCTGCACGTCCTATTTTGGAGCACGCCAGTCGACCTACTTTCGAGCCACGCCCACTTTTTGGCAAAAATGAAAATGGCCATCTAGATTCATTCGATTTTGTTAAATTTACCTACCTACCTACCTACCTACCTACCTACCTACCTACCTACCTACCTACCTACCTACTAGGGGTGCAACGAATCAG
>NW_014577085.1:531072-538540 GCF_000485595.1 Priapulus caudatus
CACAGACTATAACCCTGAAACAAAACAGTGAAATTTCTATTAGTATAAAACGGGGAATAAGGACATTTGATCACATTTCAGTCCGTCATAAATGAAGCACTTGCCAAATTTTAAATATCATTTTCCTCTTCTATCACACCCAAGGTGAGCTATAGTGTCATTGACACTTTCATTGTCTTCCCTATCGCAAGGAATGCTACTAACAATAAGCTGTTTTGATCAGTTTGTAATAGGCAAATTGCATGGGATAAAATACACGTCAATTTTAATTGCTTTTTCCAGAAACACTTTAAGATTTATTTAATTTACTTTAGGATTATATATACTTTATAATAGTTTGAGCTGACAGTTATACCTATTATGTCAAATTCCTATTATCTGTGAAATAAGGATATTGCATGTAAGCGTGGGAAATTAGGTTAATAAATGTGGAAATTGAATTTTCAAAGCTGAGCTTGCAGCTATTGCATTGTTGAGTGGCATGTGGTTGCTGTTGGTTGAAACAGGTGCACACAAGCAGTGAAGAGTTATGTTGAAGATCAGTCTACAGATGAAATACTAGATGTTGGTGCAGATATGAGGATGATACTGCTGTGCTTCTCTCTTCTCAAGGTTCTGGATCATATCTGTTGTGGGGTGGTATGGGTTGGGGATTGTTGCTATTGGCATGTACAAGATCATTGGGACAGAACAAAGTCAGTCACATTGGTTGTGCCAGAGATGGTTGTGATAGAAGATTGTGAAATTATTATCCAGGAGTCTAGGAATAAACAAGTAGATATATGTAATTGAACAGTGATAGAAGTAAATGTGTGTAATTTGGGAGCTGAATGGGCACATGTGTGTATGTTTGGTTTAGTGCATATATGTGTAAAGATGGAGTGCAGAAGGGAAGGTGGGAATTAGAGTGTAAAAGTATGTGCTGGTGGGATTGGTGGGATCGAGTAAGGAAGAGTTGATGTGCGGTGGTAGGAGGGAAGTAGTAGAACTACATGTGATTGAGTAAAAGAGGAGTGGGTTGTTGTGAGAGAATCAAATGTAAATGTGTTGTATAGCCTAGGAGAGCATGTAGATATTATAAGGTAAACGAGATATAGATCACATATCGTAGCAGGAGTGTGTGTGTGGGTGTGTGTGTGTGTGTGTGCGTGCGTGCGTGCGTGCGTGCGTGCGTGCGTGTGCGTGTGGTTGGTGATATCTAAGTGAGCTGTGTAATACCCTAATCTATACTGACATGTGTGCAATATAAACATTCTTTTTGCAGAATATCATTAAGGATATGAAGCTAACCTGTTTAAGCAAAGAGAAGATACAAACAGCTCCATGCGCACCCATTGCATCTGGAGAGTATACAATGCAAAAAGAGGATGAGAAATTGAAAGACCTGCTGCAGCAAAGGAACAGTGATATAAGTATCCTTTGCATTTAAATAATTACGCATGTTTCTAAACTTTCTCGCAGCAGGTAGACTTAGGTCTAGGGTCCTTACTACTTTGGAGGTCACATTTACTTATTATATGTGCTTGAATACAGCTTGCACACGGACCTCCAATGACACATGTTATGGCGTGTATTTATCTTCTTTAACGAGTGTGTAGCAATTCTGACGGATTTGTTAAAAAATGCAAGGCATGGACCTGATGGTATGCAGGTGTTAACGTCAACGCAGCTATCAGAATGGACAAGGAGAAAAGTTGAAGTGAAAAGAGGCACCTCCGGTGATTCCCCACAGGACTCAGGACAATTAAGAGAAGCTTTCACAAGGTTCCGCAAAGAATATAAACATGAGGAGGAAATTGAAAGCAAGAAAATGCAGCTAAGGACCAAGTATGCAGAAGCTAAAGCATTGGGAGAACAGGTTAATCAGGCCAGAAACCTGATCAGTAAGTCACAAAACTGTGTTAGCTCCTTACTGTACATTGCTTTACCTAATTACCTAAAGCTATTTGGTCTATTTGGACTAATTTTCACAATAAATTTAATAATAATTACTTTTATAAATATTTATCAATCTACACCATATCACAACAATGTAATTATTAGAGATATTTGCAGTAAGTTATACTGGTCCAGCTAATCATTGTTAACAGATGATTGATTTATTGATCACATATTGTTAGATGACTTGAAATGTAAGCTACAAAAGTATCAGATGAGCAGAGCAATGCAGGGGTTCAACCGTGAAGCCAACTTGGACAGTGCAGAAACAGATGCCATGGAAACGTCATTGAGAGCTGAGATGCAGGCAGGGAAGTGCAGGTAAAGAATGAAGAAAATGTGAATGTGAATATATTGAAGTTATAATGTATATAAAGTATATAATCAGTAACATGGTTAGACGCAATATTAAGTGTCGTTTCTTAATTTTAACATTCATGATTATATTTATGATAGCGCATCATTATAATATGGTTCCTGTCGGCCCCATGCATGCTCTTGAGAAATATTCCTGCTATCACTCACTAGAGTTTGTACCAGTGATTTCAACTAGGCTTATGTCGAGATCCACCTCTGTAATTTCTTGGTAGATTTATCATTGCAAATTAAAAGGGTTCTATTAACCTTAATGTTTAACAGCTTGGAGGTAGCTGTGTATTGATGCCGATTCTGCGTTCAATTTCTATTAGGTACAAAGAAAAATTTCAGCAACTTAGAGGCTTGAAAGCAGAAATTGAACACTTGCACCACCTGTTGGAGAAATCTAGAGTTAAAATACAGCAAGAGTTCGAGACGTGGTGGAGCCAGCAGGGCAATGCGATGAAGGTTTGTATTGATGTTATAGCCGACTCCGACAGTGCATAATTTACTATTGCAAGATTTTCTATCACACTTAGTTATGCTGAGAGGGTCTATGTCCCCCAGGGTACTGCCGGAACGTCCGGTATACCGGAACATACCCTGGTGCTATCTAATATGCCGGACAGTACCTCGCCTACTCCACTAACGAGTCTAGGGAGTCGCTTACGCCTACTCCATAACCCTAACCCTAACCATATCAGATAGTTACCAGGGTACGTTCCGGCAGTACCCTGGGGGACATAGACCCTATGAGCCTTAGTTGTCTAATAATTTTTGCTTTATTGGCACAGATGCAAATATTAGCTTCCAATAATCGCATTGCAAAGATTGCTACATCTACTAGAGCTCCTGCTAGTCAGTCATGTATATAACATGTGCAATTTCTATCATTTTAATACACATGAATACCACCATTGAGTATAAATGATAGCATTTCTAGTTTACCAATAGATGGTGCAAAGCCAACAAAGTCCTTTTTGTTAGCTGCCGGTGATGAAATGAGAAAATGAGACTATAGTTCTAGAATTAAATTAGGTGGAGGATGTGGGGGGTAAATTAAGGCACAGTTTGAGGGGACAGGGAAATTGAGGTGATACATGAGGAGGAGAAGGAGAATAAGAAAAAGGAGAAGAAGATTAGTGGATGAGAGGGAGGAGGAGAAGAAGGTAGAGAAGGGGGGAGAAGATGCATGTGAATTTTACCAATTTCCCATCGTCATTGATGGTACTTCATCAATTCCGACTCCTTTTCATTCTGCTGCTTGCTCTACTCCTACTATCACTCTTCCCCGATTCTCCTCTGGTTGTGGACATGTTTGCGAGCTCGCGGGATATCAGTATAGCTAGCATAGCTTGTTTGAATTACTTGTAGGATGAGGCAGTCTCTCCACGGGTCGGATCTAGTTGGGTATCTCGTAATGAAGCTCAGAGCTGCCTGCGGGAGAAAACGCGCCGGGACTGTGAACAGACGACTGTTGCAGCGACCAGCACTGCCAGCCTTGACGCTGAAACTGTGAACTCGGCAGAAATCGAAGCTGCCCGGCCGCCTCATAGTGCAGTCAACATACCATTAACAGGTGATTCTCAGGCTGATGCAGACATCATCGCATTCTTCAAGGCAAGGCAACGACTTGTACAATGTACAAATATAGTTAAGAGATAGATCTGCAATGATGATGGTGCTTATTAGTATAGTTGTTGTTGGTGTTGTTGTTGGTGTTGTTGGTGTTGTTGTTGGTGTTGTTGTTGTTGTTGGTGTTGTTGGTGTTGTTGTTGGTGTTGTTGTTGTTGTTGTTGTTGTTTTAAACTTGTAAAGCTTGATAGTACTTAGGTATGAAATGTTAACATTGATTTTAGTATGTGGGATTAGATAATAATAGTACAGTTTCCACATGAAATAATTGAAACGTTGGGTATTTACATATTAATTTCAAGGAACCTTATGTGCTATTTATTGCCATTAGGCTACATTATCACGGTATGAGAGCCATTTAATAAGCGTAGCCAAAAGTAAATTTTTGGCATTACAGTACTTATATACAAAACAACTATATAATATATCATTATTATATTTTTTCAGCATTTTACAGTTGTGTAAAAAATATATTGATTGAGTAAATAAATCTTTGTATGAATTAGTAAAATAATAATTGTTTACATTATTTTCTCATAACATTAAATATTTTCAGGGGTGAATAAAAACAAGTTCGGGAATAGGTGATTGTGAATAAGAAAATTAAAACAATTTTGTTTTCTATACACTCCTGATATCGTCTACTATACGGTGGTGTGTGTTAATTTCTATTTCGATTCGGTCATATGCTAATATGCCCTTGTATCGTTGTGTTTTTTGTAGAAATTGCTGTTCACCATACATGCTTATAAACACACGTGAATAGCCTAGCAGCACATCCTCCATACTCATACGCTGTATTGGGTCTACTATTTTGCATTTCGCGTGGATATCTGCGAGACGTCGCATCAGGTTGGAGTTTCTCGGCAACATGCGATCACACACCGCCGGTATCTTCCAGACATCCAACTTTACCTGTCTCGCAGCAAGCGCCTTCACGCAGCTACTGTTAGTGGATGACTTACAACTCAGTGAGGCGACAACGTCGTGTTCGGGTGCAATAAGATGAGCGTCATGAGTATTGTTCAGCAATGTTGGTTCGACTCCGATCTCACTTAAGATGTCCATGTCACTGAGAAGCAGGCGCATGTCGTCAGAGAGGAGGTATTGAGAAAGAGTCTTCACCAACGTGTTCTGATCAGGATTACATCGCCCCTTCTCATGCAGCATAAGATTGATCGCTGCGTAGTCCATACACAGCAGCAGCTGCCGCTCGTCTGCTTGCTCCTGACTTAAGGACTGAATGTGTTGTTCTGCATTTCGGGCGTCACCTAGCTCATAGTATTCCACAGCAAACTCCTGCGTTATCTCACAGACGCCAATCAGCTGCACTACAAGCGGGTTTGGTTGCAGCCACTGGTAGTTTGCCAGTGCTTGTTTAAATGTTACCTTGTTTTCGTCTACAGGAAGTTGCATCAGCACTATCTTATGCTCCTTAAAAGTAGTGAGATATATTTTCTGTAAGGTAAAATGAAACAAAGGTTTAGTGTGGTATATACATATATAGTACACGTCTCCAAAAGGGCAGCGTTTGGCAATTTCGCCTTGCATCTTCAAAATGTCTTTTGTTAATATTAATACAGGCAATAAATGCATAAATAATCAGGTAATAATCAATCACTTTCTTCACCAAAGAAATTCGCCATCACATACGCACCAACGAATATATATGTGTGTGTGTGTGTGTGTGTGTGTGTGTGTGTGTGGGGGAAAGGTCAGATATCAGACAATTTTCTGAGGACATTGTCTAACTGACCGAGTGCAAAACTTTTTTGTTTCAGCGCTGACCTACCATTTTTATCAACTTTATTGAAAGGACCATGAATGTAACTTTACGCTGACGCTGCGAAGATGTAAGTGTCTGATAACCTTTTGACTCAAGGAGGAAGGTTTAGACATGGATTTGTTACTGTTAACAAAGGATCTGAACTGCTTTTTGCTGATTAGAGCCCCCTCGCACCTGCCCCCAGCCCACCACCTCCCCCGCCACCATCCATAACGCTGCGCCTCGTACACATATTTCATGGGATAAACATCAAGAAGCTAATAATACATAGAGTGGTAATACGGAAAAAACGGGAAAAATAGCGGCTATCTCTCACGACCAACATCTAATCTCTACTTTGCCTGCGAGTCTATAATTAATTTCATGGTATTGCATTAACCAGAATTCTTTTGCTCTCTAAAACAAGCACCAAGCGCGTTGTCAATACGATACTCCAGGCGGGCAGATATCGGCTCCTAAACCCCCTCCCACGATGCCAAACTGTCAGCGCCTCTCGAATCACTTCTTGTCCCATCCTTCCACCGCGTCTAAGCGCATTTCGGCTATCGGTTTCCGTCACCGCTTGGAGCGCTGATGTAATTGATTCGGTCACCATCGCCAAATTTATTGGCACTCTTACTAGCTGGCGTTGTAGAGATCTTAATTAAAAAAAACATTGCCGGCTGCCATCATGACGGCGATGTATGCCGTGCTTAGGAAAAGATAATGGGAGATTAAGGCGCATAGGCCGATGCCCCCGAAAGTCCACCTCCACCCTGCACCTGCACTCCGAAAATCAATTCATCAAAATATGGTCGGAAGAAACTGCGAACTCTCCACGAACGCAACGCTTAGCCGCGTGGAAGGATTGGGGACCAGAAGCTGTACTTCGAGGCGTGCGTTTGCAATGTGGAGAGGGGAGGTTTAGAGCCGGATATCTCCGCCTAGGAGTATACGTTTCACAAGCGGTGTGGTCTTGTTTTGAGAGCAAGAATTTCTGCTAATGCAATACCATTGAATTAATTATAGACTCGCAGGGCCAAAGTAGAATAATGGTTGTGCGTGAAATAGCACTATTTTTTCCCGCTTTTTCCGTTTACACTCTATGTATTATTAGCTCTTGATAACATTGTTAATATAGTGAAGTCTAATTAAAGTCTGCACAGCTGTATCTTTTGTGCAATTGATTCGCTATTTAGGAATGTCGTGCGTTTCTGTAGTGGGTGGTTACAGTTTTACTCTCACGAGAATGCCGCGCTACGTGGGCGCGGGTTGTCCCGCGCAATGAAAACAAATTTGTGTGTCTACCATCCCTAGCCGACCAGGCGCTGCTGCCGACGAGATGTATCATAGTGCGCGTATCTCTAACCCTAGCAATACCGTTTTCTTGGAGTAGTACCCTCCGCGAGAGGAGGTCCCGGCATAGGTAAAAACAGTAGGCAGAACGGCGCGAAACAGAGGAGACCGCGGTGAGGTCCAGGGTGCGCGACAACATCCCGGCACTGAACTAATACCACGGCCCAATGGTAGTGCTCCAAGTACGCTAAACGTCAATAAAGATCCTCGAGTAACGCTGCCGCCGTTGGCTGAAGAGCACCGAATACGCGACAATTCGTTAACACTCTTATTGACCCTGTACTGCCCTGCTAGAGGCAGAAGTCCTCATCATAGATTTTTAGATCTGTATTTGTAGTATCCTAGATAAGATGCTCTGAGCGCGAACGCGTGACGGGACGGGCGGCACTTTATTCGGATGCCAGTGAGTTTATTCAG
>NW_014577085.1:539201-556504 GCF_000485595.1 Priapulus caudatus
TCAGAAGAATACCTGGCTACAGTACACGTCAGTTGAGCGCTGTCGCTCTGCGGTAATTACCTCCGCCAAGGGGTTGGCAAGAGGTTATGTTTTCACCGGCGTGCGTTTGTTGGTTTGTGGGTTTCTTTGTGTACAGGCTAACTGAAAAAGTTATGGCCGGATTGTCATAAAATTTTCAGGATAGGTCAGAAATGGGCTAACTTAGAATTGATTACATATTGGTGGTGATCCGGATCCAATTAGTTAATTAATGAATTAAATTTTCAGTATACGTCAGAAATCGGGTAACTTAGAATTGATTACATTTTGGTCGTCATCCGGATCCAATCAATTATTTAAATTTTTTACAGTCACAGAATTGAGCTGCCTTGGCGGAGGTCTGTGCTCTCCGAGTGCTCTAGTTGTTTATGTGACTATATGCGTTTCACCATCTTTGAGATGTCTTAGGTTTCCAAGGGTTAAGTATAAACGATTTAAATGCCTAGTGTAGGTGTAGGATGAAACGTTTACCTTTATGCAAGTACAACGCGGTTTCTCACTATCGCGGCTCTACCCCCGTTCCTCCCCTCCCTCATTTCATCCATACGTTCCTCCGTCGACTGTTCCTCAACCTCTCGTTATATCTCTGACTAAGTAGTCTGAGCCAGCCGCCTGGACAAAGTGGTTAGTATTAAGTATATATAGTTCATCCGTGAAAGACGATTATACGGCAGCTCGGCACAAAGCACGCCTCCGTACCCCTGCATTCCGCCGCCATACAAGTCCTACAATATTGCCCAATGAAGGGTAGAATCTTGACCTGACACCCAGTCGGCTATTTTTAGAGCCTTCGAAAAGTTGGTGAATAGACATGTTAACAACGGGGAAGTGTAAACCTGTTCTCGTTATTCAATATAGTCTGTATATCTAAAATTCACCGTGAAATGCGGTTTTCTGCACAACTTGCTACTTAAGCTACTTTTAATTTTCAAAGAGTAGTTTTTGATAGAATAATGGATTGCCATTGAGCTTACTCGCACGCAGGCAGGAAACACGCACAAGTCAACTATCTATATTATACCTTGTAACCGCGCCTGGGTTGTCCAAATTTTTCCACTTCAAGTTCACTTAACTCCTGGCAATTGAGCCATTTTCGACAGACGTGCATTCCTTGCAGAGCAAACTGTCCGTGCTCGCAGCATGGCTGATTCTCCAGTGTTCCTCCTGAGCGGACGCATGCTTGCAAACTCTACATACACAATTAATCTAATGTTCAGCTGTTCCTTTATAGTTACGGTTGCTATGCTACTCCGCTATGCTAGGATGGATTTATTAGATATTGTACTATCGGGAAAAGCAAAGGTTGGACGGGCATAAAATTTGTGGCAAACTCGTCTAGGTTAAATAATATTATATAGCGATCCACACTATAGCCATTTTAATACTTACAATACTTTTATAATATATCTGCCTTATATGACGTTGAAATGTGTCGTATGTTACAGTTTTTGATTGGCTTACCTGATGCTTTGCTTTAGCTGTCGATAGTGAGGCATTCAGCGAGGACAGAACTTCTCTGGTCAGTAGGCCTGCGGATTCATTTCGTACGACGACAGTTATTACGTCTAGCTTGTGACCTGCAGGAAATTATGATATAGTAAGATCGTGGAAAGACTAAAGGACTAACTGACTGAACTTTAGCAAATATGTGATTCTCGAGAATAATTCAAACTATGCATAATATCATTTAAAAGTCTATAGCCTCGTATACACGACGAACCTTAACTCGAGTTAAGCGTCTACACTGGGCGCTGTTGAACTCGGAAGTTCTAAGGCCCGTGTAGACGATATAACGCCGTAGGTTAGCGCGGAATAGTTTAACATAACTCCACGATAGGCGGGGCAACACTAGTGACGGATGTAGCGTAACACACGCGAGCGCACAGCACTCGATGCACGCGAGGTGCTACGTGGCACGATGCCATGCGACGCAGCGCAGCACAACGACGTTGTACCGCTGGCTCACGACAGTGCGCGATGTATGGCACGCACGCACACAGGCGACGACACGGTTAGCTCTTGCACCAAGCACGCACGCGCACGCAATCGGAACGTGTCGAGCTGCACACGCGTCGCCGACAACACGCACGCACGCACGCCACGCACGCTACGCACGCTGTACGTGACCACACGACGAACGTCACGCATGCCACGCATGTGTTTAACGGCTGCACACGCACGCCGCACGCACGCACGCACGTCTACTGTGGAGATGGCACATG
Source organism: Priapulus caudatus (assembly GCF_000485595.1). Taxonomy (NCBI): domain Eukaryota; kingdom Metazoa; phylum Priapulida; class Priapulimorpha; order Priapulimorphida; family Priapulidae; genus Priapulus; species Priapulus caudatus. The sequence goes on from NW_014577085.1 coordinate 541,463, forward strand.
CGGGGCCGCTCCAGCACAGCGCACGAACTGTGTACCTGCAACGCGGCACGGCAGCGCTGTACGTGCCGATGCACGCACGCACCGGCATGCGACGCACGATGTCTACGTGTCACAGCGGCACGTCGACGCATGCACGAGGGTGTACGTGCACGAGCGCACCGATGCGACGCACGTGTTAGTAACAGCCACGCAGCGCACAGCACACGGGATGTACGCCACGTGTATTGTGCACACGCACGTCTACGTGGCATCATGCAGCACGCGCGCAGCACAGCAGCGGCACGCGACGCAGCGCTACGTGGTACGTGCCACACAGCAGCGGACGCGACGGGGCGACGCATCGCACAGTCACGTGTACGTGCACGACGCGAGCGCACGCGGTGTTATTTGTGACACACGCTCTGGCGCTGCACGCACGCAGGCACGGACCATCATATACGTGCCAGCGCGCACTGGCACTCACGCATGCAAGCACGGTGGTACTGCTGCACACGCACGCACGTCCCAGCGTCCACGCACGTGTCGATACACGCTCACACGTCACGACGGCAGCGCACGCGACGAACGAACGTGTTACTGCTGCAAGCGCGCGCACGCACGCCCACAGTGTATCGTGCACAGATGCACATGACGCGACGGCACGCATGCAAGCACATGTACGTGCCACACGCACGGCACGTTTACGCATGACGCACGCACGTATGACGTGAGCACGGGGACACGCGCGCTCAGACGGCACGTTTACATAGCTGGCACGCAGCCATGCATAATAAAATCTAATAAGTCCTATCGGTGTTGTTCGTGTAGCACGGCCTACATAATCGCCTAACTCGAGTTAAGTTCGTCGTGTAGACGAGGCTTATTACTGTGGGTTTGATACTACTGCTGCCACTATTGGTCTAGTACTACTATGGTCAAGGGTGGTGGAGATGGCCCTTAACCCCTCCGCGTCGACACCTGTGTCGCCCTGTGTCGGGAAATATCTGGTGCCACCCCTGCCCATGACGCTATTGCGGCTGCTATTGTTTTAGTGGCTGCTGCCACCGCCATCGTCGTTGTTGTCGTTTCTTTGTCAGGCAAGAGTCGTGACGGATTTCTTATTCACCGTGATATATATATATATATATATATATATAACACTAAACTCGCCGTTTGTTACGTCCATTAGAACGTTTGTTACGTGCGCGCAATTAAGATTATATATAGTTTTATCATGAACTCTACGATGAAGGGCTATACTAAATGAAACTAGCTAAGCAAAAACATACCCGTGTAAACCAAGAAACATCCGAAAAGGCAGATGGTGACGACATATCTAGACTTCAAACAGCGGGACAATTCGGTGAGAGCGCGACAGTGCGGTGCCATCGTGTTCCACGCACAGCCAGCCGCTGGCCACTGGCCCCGACGAAGTAATGGTCAACAAATACTGCAGTTGGTACAGATGTTATGTGTGCTAGGATCGCTGCAATCTATACTTAACTATTCTAAAACCGGTCCAGAATCAATCAGTTCAGCTTCTAGCGACTCAACCTCACAATCTGCCTCCGGGCAACGTGGCACTGGTAATTAAGCTCTGTTCGCTTCGCCATGCATGCGCCTGTTCGGTTAGATCTTATCAGGAAGCGGTAGACAAACGCGCCTTATTCGCTACACTAAAAACGCCCAGAGGAAAGGAAATGTCTTGAGACATAGTGAAACTGAAATATGGGAGAGTATGCTCACGTTGACTACCACTGATCACGAAGTTTTCTGTAAAGAACGCGCAGCTGGGGTGACGGAACCTGAGAGTGCAGCGGGAACGTTGTGTCGCCCCGCCACTTCTTCAAATCTGCTTTTCAATAATAGGCGTGACCCTTTCATAGAATTGATGGAAATTCGTTTTGCGAAAACAGGGGCCCGTTGTCAGAAACAGAAATAGTATTAACATTATTCTTCACATTAACTTCGACTCGTAGACCGTTGACAGAAACATCGTAAAGTTACGAGAATAAAAAATTCGAGCAAATTTCCTACAAGATCCTAAACCCTCTCGTAACCTTTAGATTATCATGACTCACTGATATATCCACCTGTATGCGTTTGTTTTGATAGTCGCCACGCTCGCGTGTCGTGTTGCTGTGCAGAATGAATTCAAGACCGTGTCGTTTTTTCACAAGATATTATTTATATGTGGTTGACCACCATCATATATGCATAAAATACTGTGATGTACAATAAATGTGTATAAATTTGAGTTTTGTGATCGATTTTCATCCAATCAGCAGCCTAGCTGTGAGAGCAAATTTTCTCAAGTTAATTCCTGTTATCGTATGATTAGACTTCCCTAGAAAGCTTGAAGATAGTTAATATACTCGAGGTATCATTTGTTTCCGTATTTCCGCATCAAATTCAGGTTCACCACTGTGGCAGTGTAGTCCCAAATGCTCTGAACTGAGTGTACCGTTCGCATGAAAGAGAATAGATTTTAGACAACAGAAATCTCCCCGAATCCCACCTAAATGACATGTAGGCCTACTGCATATACGCACGATTTGTCCCTAGAGACTTAGCAACAGACGTTTCTTTGTTATTCGAACAGAGGGGATGTCGTTAAAATTCAGGAGAAAATACACGTATTAACTCGTTTTTATATTATCCTACGGCTGTATAGAAATATATTGGTGAACTTAGTAAATACGTAATCGCCTGTACAGGAATAGCATGAACTCTTAGTAAATACTATTTATTTATTTTACTATTTATTATTTTAATTCGGTCATATGCCAATATGCCCTTGTATCGTTGTGTTTTTTGTAGAAATTGCTGTTCACCATACATGCTTATAAACACACGTGAATAGCCTAGCAGCACATCCTCCATACTCATACGCTGTATTGGGTCTACTATTTTGCATTGCGCGTGGATATCTGCGAGACGGCGCATCAGGTTGGAGTTTCTCGGCAACATGCGATCACACACCGCCGGTACCTTCCAGACATCCAACTTTACCTGTCTCGCAGCAAGCGCCTTCACGCAGCTACTGTTAGTGGATGACTTACAACTCAGTGAAGCGACAACGTCGTGTTCGGGTGCGAGAATTGAACCGTAAGTGATATTTTCCATCAATATTGGTTCCACACCCATTTCAGGTAAAATGTTCATGTCACTGAGAAGCAGGCGCATGTCGTCAGAGAGGAGGTATTGAGAAAGAGTTCTCTTCCACGTGTTCTGATCGGCATTACATCGCCCCTTCTCATGCAGCATAAGATTGCTCACTGCGTAGTCCATACACAACAATAGGGGGCGCCAAGTGTCGCATGACTGATTTCGTTACGAAATCAATGATTTTGAGTATCCTTAGAATTTAGTAAATATATGTGTTAAAATTTGCTGTACAGGTTGTTCCTATAGAGTTTTCCCCGGGCAACGCCGGTTACCCAAGCTAGTGTGATGATTCTAGTTTTTACCATCTATATCCATCACGATATATATATATATATATATATATAAATATGATATATATAATAGTATATATATATATATATATATATATATATTTAACAAGCTAATAATACCTAGAGTGTACAACGGAAAAACGGGAAAATTGTGCTATTTCACGACTACATTATTCTACTTTGCCTGCGAGTCTTAGAATAATTTCATGGTATTGCATTAAGCCAGAATTCCCTTGCTCTCTACAACAAGACCAACGGCTTGTCAATACGATACTCCTAGCGCGAGATATCGGCTCCTATAACCTCCCCTCCCACATGCTTTACGCCGCCTTCGCATCCACTTTATTCAGCAACCTACACGCTGTCTAAGCATTTTGGCTATCGGTTTTCCGTCACCGCTTGGAGCGCTGATAATTGATGTCACATGCCGCAAATTTGGTACTGTTACTACACATATAGTAACTGAGCCTGCGTTGTTAAAAACTTGATGGAGCCGGCTCCACCATGACGGGAATTAGCCGTGCTAGGAAAGATAATGGAAGATAAGGGCATAGGCGATGCCCCCGAAAGTCATCTATGAATAACCGAAGCGCACCGTTCATTCATAAAGTTTATCGCGGAAAAACCGAACTTTTACGAAGCAATGCGTAGACGCGTGTAGGTAGCTGAATAAAGTGGATGCGAAGCGGCTCAAGGCATGTGGGAGGGGAGGTTTAGGAGCCGATATCTCCGCCTAGGAGTATCGTATTGACAAGCGCGTTGGTCTTGTTGTAGAGAGCAAGGAATTCTGCTTAATGCAATACCATGAAATATTCTAGACTCGCAGGCAAAGTAGAATAATATGTAGCCGTGAAATAGCACTATTTTCCCGTTTTTCTCGTTGACACTCTAGGTATTATTAGCTCTTGATATATATATATATATATATATTATATATATATATATATATATTATACACAGGGGCGTAAATTCCGGGGGATGAGGGGAATGCATCCCCCCGCTCTTGAAGAGGGGATGGCCTGTACAAAATTCCCCCCTGAGATTCAAAAAAAGAGAAAAAAAAGAAAGAATGAAGAAGAAGAAAAAAGAAAGAAATGTGATTGTTTCATTTCAGCATAATGCATGAGAAATGAGTTTTTAGCTCATCTGACATAGTCAGATGCAGCTTGTAGAATCGCATGATCGTCCGTGCGTCCGTGCGTCCCGTCCGTCCGTGCGTCCGTCAACATTGGGCACAAATCTTTAACCGCTCGACGTAACGGTCACGATATTCGGGACGTGGGGGGGTAATCGAAAAACGAGTTGGGATGTCGAAGCTGGGGGTCAAAGGTCAAAGGTCAAGAGGTGTAAAATAAGGGGAACATTCACTCCTTAACGTTAAGGTATAGGAGGAAATGCAGAATTGCGGCACAAATCTAAACGGCTCGACTAGGCTCGTGATAGATCGTGTATAGGATCATGGTAGGAAAAGCCATCACTGTGCCGAAATTGGAGGTCACAGGTCAAAGGTCAATGGGCACAGGGCAGATTTTAGACATTTTCTGAGGACATGGTCTGACGGAGCCGATTGAAAAACTTTTTTGTTTCAGCGGTGACTATGCATTTTTATGGCTTATTGAAAGGACCATGAAATGTCCCTTCTGCTGACATGCGAAGAGTAAGTGTCGGATACCTTTTGACCTCAAGAGCAGGGTTAACATGATTTGTTGGACTGTTAACAAAAGAGTGAACTGCTTTTGCTATTAGAGCCCCCTCCCCCACCCTCCCCCTTCCCACCTCCCCCACCCTCCCGCCCTTTCCCCCCTCCCCACCCCTCCCCACCCTCCCCCTACCCTCCATCTGCGATAGTGGGGCGTCGTGTCCTAACAATGATGTGTACGCAACTGCGTGTCTGCATATCTGCGCCTAACAAATGTGGTACTACGCACCGACTGAAATTTTACGTTTATAATCGTAGCAACAGACCTCAGCATGAGCCCAGACGCTCTGCGGCTCTTGTTTAAATGTGTGTATAACTGTATAGCCTACAGTACAATTCAGTGTTAATCAGGGCTATTGCATGGTATGCAAGACAGACTTTCAATGGGGCACGGAGAAGGAGGGAGCCAGAGGCTCTCAAAAGTACAAGTGCTATGTATGGGGCGCCAAGTGTTGCATGACTGATTTCGTTACGAAATCATTGATTTCGTAATGAATCAAGTATACAAAGTGATTTCGTTACGAAATCAAGTCTACAAAGTAATTTCGTTACGAAATGTCAAGTCTACAAAGTAATTTCGTTACGAAATCAATTACTGCGAGTCATTTCGTTACGAAATCAATTACTGCGAGTTATTTCGTTACGAAATCAGCTACTGCGGGTCATTTCGTTACGAAATCTTGCTACACTTGGCGCGCCGGCGCCAAAAGAAAATCGCATGACTTGATTTCGTTACAGAATTATTGATTTCGTAACGAAAATCAAGTCTACAAAGTGATTTCGTTACGAAATCAACTACTGAGAGTGATTCGTGACGAAATCAGCTACTGCGAGTCATTTCATGACGAAATCAGCTACTGCGAGTTTATTTCGTTACGAAAATCATGCGACACTTGCGCGCCGGCGCGCCAAGTGTAGCATGACTTGATTTCGTTACGAAATCAGCTACTGCAATCGAATGATATTTCGTTACGAAATCATGCTACACTTGGCGTGGTGGGGCGCCAAGTGTGACTGATTTCGTAACGAAATCAAGTCTACAAAGTGATTTCGTTACGAAATCAAGTCTACAAAGTATTTCGTTACGAAATCAACTACTGCGAGTGATTTCGTGACGAAATCAGCTACTGCAATCGAGTGATTTCGTTACGAAATCATGCTACACTTGGCGTGTGGGGCGACAAGTGTCGCATGACTGATTTCGTTACGATACAAAAAAGTCGATACAAATCGTTACAAGTCGATACAAGTCGATACAAATCGTCGATACAAGTCGATACAAATCGTTACGATACAATCAAGTCTACAAATAAATCATGTAAATATTTGCGTTATTATTATTTATTATTTTGCGTAATTATTGCGGGAAAAAATAGTTAAATGGATAAAGATAGAAAAATGAAAAAATATGCATACATGGGGCGTGCGTGCATGGATGTGGCTAGACTGGTACCCGTCCCACTCGCCGCTTAGTTACTCGATGGCATTAGTTACGATCCGAGTAATCAAGGTGGGAGCGAGTACCAGTCTAGGATGTGGACTGCGGGAATTTAGGAAATCGGAACCGATCAAAATATTGTTGATGAGGAATTGCGGTCACGCTTTATCTCGATCCTGGAGAAATCAGGATATTTTTTTTCCCCAATTGGCAATTAACGCAAATATTTACATGATTTATTTACAATAATTTAATTCAAATATTTTTTTATTAAAAATTAAATTTATTAGTGTTAATAAGTTATTAGTGTTAGTCTTTACTCGCAGTAGCTGATTTCGTCACGAAATCACTCGCAGTACTTGATTTCGTAACGAAATCACTTTGTAGACTTGATTTCGTAACGAAATCACTTTGCAGACTTGATTTCGTTACGAAATCAATGATTTCGTAACGAAATCAGTCATCGACACTTGGCGACCCCACACGGCCAAGTGTAGCCATGCGATTTCGTAACGAAATCACTTGATTGCCAAGTAGCCTGAATTTCGTCACGGAAATCACTCGCAGGTAGTGATTCGTAACGAAATTAGGCCCCTACTTTGTGACTTGATTTCGTAGACCGAAAATGCATTTGTAAGACTTGATTCGTACTGAAATCAATGATATTTCGTAACCGAAATCATTCATGAACGACACTTGGCGCCCTCACGCAAGTGTAGCATGATATAACGATAAACAGCAAATCATCGCTCGATTCAGTAGCTGATTCGTCACGAAATCAACTCGCATAGTTGATATTTCGTAACGAAAATTACTTTTGTAAACTTGATTTCGTAACGAATCAGTCATGCCGACACTTGGCGCCCCACACGCAAGTGAGCATGATTTCGTACGAACTCATTCGATTGCCAGTAGCTGAATTCGTTAACGAAATCAGTCATGCGACATTTGGCGCGCACGTGCGCCGCCAAGTGTAGCATGATTTACGATTACGAGAATCACTCGCAGTAGCTATTTCGTAACGAAATCAAGTCATGCCTTACAATTGCGCGCTTCCGGCCGCCGCCCAAGTTGTCGCCATGATTTCGTAACAAAATAACTCGCGTAGCTGATTTCGTCACGAAATCACTTGCAGTAGTTGATTTCGTAAACGGGAAATCACTTTGTAGACTTGATTTCGTATACGAAATCACATGTTCTGTAACCGAAATCAAGTCATGCGACATTTTGGCGCGCCGTCGCGCGCCAAGTGTAGCATGCATTATCGTAGCGAAATAGACCCGCAGTAGCTGATTTCGTAACGCAAATGGACTCGCCAGTAGTTGATTCGTAACGAAATTTACTTTTGTGACTTGAATTTTCGTACACGAATTTACTTTGCCTAGACTTGGATTTCGTAACGAAATCACTTTGTAAGACTTGATTTCGTTACGAAATCACATGATTCGCTAACGAAATCAGTACATGCGACACTTTGCCGCCCCATGACGCTATGCGAGGTGCAGTGCGGAATCTACACCGAATATATCAAGCTTCTTTGCCAGCGCAGCAGATAGCAGAATTGCTCTGTTCTTGACGCAGATAGTAGAGATTTACGGATTATTTTTAATTGCAACACATGCTGCCTTGCATGGCGGCGACCATGCAAAATGAACTCTTCAAGCAAAAATATTTCAGACTCGATACACAAAACGTATGGTTGCAAAAATACAAAAACACGTGAAATTGTGAGGAAAATTGCCCAATTCTTTACCTCATGTTTTAATACATGTATTACTTACTATTATAATAGTAGCCTAACTGTGTACGCTATGCTGAAAAGTAATGAAAAAAGTGTTTGAATCCTAAATTGTAGCGTTTGCAGTCTAGGGTGAGATAGGTCATCCAGACATGAGAATATGGCCCCACATGTATGCCTCAGATTGCAGAGAAAATGGCCTTAAAAAAAAAAGTTGTATTTTCAAAATTTTCTGCGGCGGGCCCAGACCCCCCTTAGCCACTGGATGCTACAGCACGTGCCAAACGTACGGACTTGTCAAATTTGGCATCGTGCTGCATGGTTGCTATGCATGTATAGAATGTATATGCTACGTGTTGGTTTTGTGTGTGTGTTGCGTGTTGATTGTGCGTAATTGTTCGTCGTGTGTGTGTCGTGCGCGCGTGCGCCGCTGCGCTGCGCCGCGCGCGCTGCGTGCGTTTGCCTGCGTGCGTGCGCTGCGTGCGTGGCCTGCGTGCGTGCTGTGCCGTCGCGTGCTGTCGCGGCGCTGTGTGTTGTATGGTTCTCGCGTGCGCGATCCGCGCCGCGTGTGCGTAAAATTATTGTGGGCTTTTGTTGCTCTGCTAGTATCGTGATGGCTATCGCCCGATCATCCCTCCCCCCCAACTCCTCGTACGAATTTACGCCCCCTGATTATACAGTATATATATATATATATTATATATATATAAATATATACATGTAACTTTTTCCCCGTTACGTGGCGACTCTCCCACTGTTCGAGCCACTGCGATTGTAACACGTCGCCCACAAGAACAATCAACACAACTCAAAAAATGACAGTTGCTTTACGCGGGAATAGCGTCCGGGGGCTTTTATTCCGCACCTGCGTCAGCCAGCACCAGAGTGGGGCATAAACGCGCTACAATATTCCTGCGCCAGCGTAAGGCCCGAGTATAGCCTAGCAATGCATACAACTTACGGCACTAGGCCTTACCAAAACGTCCTCTGTAGCGAGAGCGGCCAAGTCGCTGCAGAGATCGATGGTGATGTTTGCTTCGGTTGCTTGTACCTTGCGTCGTGTCTCCTCTCGACTACCGTTCCTGCACGAGCTGGCTGACTGCCTCACGGCAGCCTGCCGGTGAACTGAACCTAAACTGAACCCAACTGAACTCAACTGAGCTGAGCTGAACTGCCCGATGCTCCAGGAGAGCGCAGTATATATGCCGTCTCGCGAGCGTGTGCCACGGCTTCAAACACCACGTCAATTCATGCCGTCAGAAACAGGTAGCCATCAGCCGCAGCTTCCATACCTGACGCGCCGACAGCCCTTCACACGTGAACATGCACGTTGGCCTTCGGAGCGTGACACGCACGCAGCTTCACACACTGGAACGCACGCTAGCTTCGACGCGTGACACGCACGCAGGCCTTCACACGTAGTACACGCACGCCAGCTTCACACGCTGACAACGCACGCCAGCTTCAGCGTCAGGAGTACGGCAACAGCTAGCTAGCTTCGTGTTCAAGCACGTTGCTACATTGCCCCAGCATTGTCGGCGGAATTTGCTAACAATCGAAGCCCACATCAAAAAAAAACCCAAGGACGCTGGGACGTACCGCGGAGGTAGACGCGGGGATGTGACGCTGCGGCAGACCGAAATTCATTACACTACCCCCTCCGCCTTTCGAGTTCTCGCCGCCGAGATTCGACCAACGGGTCGGCTAACGAACATCCGGCCGCAGCCACATCAGTAAGCGCATATCATACTCAGCGCGGGTTTCCCGTGCCGCCGGGGGCCTCGGGATAAACCGAGTCTACCTGTTACGACGGGGCGTGCCTAGAGTCTATGCGGAGCATCTCCACTCATGATCTCTAGTCCACCCCTGCGGCTGCCCGCGTCGCCGTAGATATCTCCTCAGAGTAGTGCCGCGTTAACCGCTCACTATCTTCCCAGACCGTCTCACGCCCACTCGTACGACAGCGTCAATAGCGTCTGTCGCAGGAGGACGCTGGGACTGTACGCCGGAGTAGAACGCCGGGGATGTGACGCTGCGGCAGACGAAATTGTTACATATTATATATAATATATATATATATACTATATATATATATGTGTGATGTGGTGTGTGCGTGAGTACCGTGTGGTGTGTGTGTGTGTATGTGTGTGTGTGTTGGCTGTGTGGTTGTGTGTGTGTTGTGTGTGACTGTGGTGTGTGTGTGTGTGTGTGTGTTTGTGGTGTGTGTGGGTGATGTGTTGTGTGTGGTGTGTGTGCTTGTGTGTGTGTGTGTGTGTGTGGTGGTGTGTGTGTTTGTGCTGTGTGTTGTGTGTTGTTGTTGTGTTTGTGTTGTGCTGTGTGTGGGTGTGTGTGTGCTGTGTGTTGGTGTGTGTGTGTGTGTGTGTATGTGTGTGTGTGTGTGTGTGTGTGTTGTGTGAGCTGTGTCGCTGTGGGTGTGTGTGTGTCGACCTGGTGTGTGTGTGTGTGTGTGTGTGTCGATGTGTGTGTGTGTGTGTGTGCGTGTGTGTGTGTGTGTGTTGTGCTGGTGTGTGTGTGGTGTGTGTGTGTGTGTCGTGTGTGTGTGTGTGTGTGTGTGTGTGTGTGTGTGTGTGTGTGTGCTGTGTGTGTGTGTGTGCGTGATGTTGTGTGCTGTGTTGTGTGTGTGTGTGGTGCGTGCGTGCGTATGTGTCCGGTGCGTGTACATGCATGAATGTGTATGCGTATATATTTCAGTTGCAAAATGTTATAATGCAGATTTTCTTTTTATTACCCCGCCAACACGAAGTTTATAACTTAATGGGCGGTCGCCACACAGCCGATTTTCACGCGATTGATCGCGCCGCATTAATACAGGCCGATATCGGCGTAGGTGTGCGCGTTCTTTGTAGACGATTTTACTTACGATTATTTTATCAGGCTGATCGTTCCAAATCAAACATGGTTTTGATTTTGAAATGATCTATTTTGAAGCGATTTTGTGTAACCGACAAGATTTTGTGGGTGTGCGCCGTGAACTCAGGAAATCGTCTACGATAAATATTGAACAGCCAATAGCTGAACGTGCCCGTGCTCACATGGACACTTTACATTTCTATCGTAGGTTTATTATTGACATTCACATTTTAATCGTAGCGTGTGCGGTGTTTTTATCGGAAGGCCGTCGCGCATGAGCCGGATTTTAACAAACAGATGAAGAGCATTTTTTAATCGGACGATTTTTGGGATAGAGTGCCTTGCGACGCGCCTTTAATGGTCTGTCGGTCGGGCGGTGCGGCGCGGTGGGGGTCGGTCCGTTGCCCCAAAAAAAAAGTTTGTGGCACGAACTACTTCCACTATTTTCAAGGGATTCCAATCAAACTTCATACACTTGATCACCATGAAGTCTAGATGTGCGTGACATATTTTGTGTGTGCGTCGCTCAAGGCGTTGCCATGGAAAACGTGTCTCATGATTCTCATCATCGTTTTTTTAATGTAATTTCATCATTTCTTTTTGTGTTCCGTGTATTCTTTACTCATAACATATGCCCTACCATGAGCTTCCATTTCCCCCTCGACAAAGCGGTATTGCGGGGGTATTAATCTCTACCAGTGATATTTTCCCTAGTCATGTGTCCTAAAATTTATACAGTAATTTTCACTACCGACTGTATCACAGGCACTTGGAACGTGTCACTAAAATAAGTAAATAAACACGAAATGTATTTATTACCAAACTCTTAATGTTTTTATACTCTATTTCGTCTATTATTGTCGATAACTTGCTGTAAATGCCGGTCAAATGCTCATCTGCAACACACAAATACACCGCACGCACGCCCTGTGCACAAACAACGATAATAAAAGAGCCTCTTTTATTCTTGTTGTTTATATATTGGTTGGTACGTTATATATTGGTTGAAATTATGTTGCGACATTATATACTACAAAATACATTGTCGATTTAACGTTGAAATGTACAACGTCTATTCAACATTGAAACTATAACGTTGTCGATATTACATATATGCAACCACCTTTGATTCACATTCACGCGGGCGCGCACACGTACGTGAGCATGCACGCACGCACACGTACGTGAGCATGCACGCACGCACAAGCACATGAGCACAGACGCCCCGCACACGGTGTTCAAACTGCCACACGTGGAAGAATATATCAAACGTGTGATATTTTCCACACGACCCAAGATCGAGGGATTTGTGGCGAGTGGAACAGCAAGTTCCTCAGCGTGTTTGGCGGGCTTAAGCAGTCTATTGTACTCGCGGGAGTAACAGATCGTGCGCCGATTTTCGGAGCAGCTCTGTTCTCGTAGATTACGTGTTATACGTATAAATACTGTTAGTTAGTGTTATACTCGTAGATTACGTTACGTTAGTATATTATAGTGCTATATATCCTCCGATATTCGGACACGAGGATTTACGCACCGACCGTCGGAGCAACCATGGACATAGCTTATAGTAAAATTACTGTCTAATTGTTTCCTAGGTACGAAGATGTGATGCGCCGATTTTCGGAGCAGTATTCACTGCAGGATCGCTGCAATCTTGACTTACACTGTTCTAAAACCGGTCCGGAATCAATCAGTTCAGCTTCTAGCAGGTTAACTGATCAAGACGCGTTTGCGTCAATGCCAAGGGTCAGTGCCGCACTGGTAATTTGTAAGAACATGTTTCTTACACTTATTTCTCAGCTTTGTTGTGTGTCTGTTCGACTAGCTCAGGAAGCAGTAGACAAACGCGCCTTATTCGCCACACTAAAAACGCCATAGAGGAATGAAACTTGTTGAGACTGAAATATGGGAGATTGTGCTCACGTTCACTAACACTGATCATGAAAGACCGCGCAGCTGGGGTGACGGAACGGGAGAGTGTAGTGGGAACGTTGTGTCGCCCCACCACTTCTTCAAACCCCTTTTCAAGAATATGGGTGAAGAAGAGGCCTGGACAGCCTCTACGGGGCACAGCTCAACTGAGTTACCCCACGTGGGTTTAGCTTGCTGTTTTGGTGTTGCCATTATATATGTATATGAAAAAAGTTTTGTTTAAGAAATTGCTACACAAAGTTAGAAATGAACGACTAGTTTCGACTTGTGGTAGTCTTCGTCAGGTTCTTCTAACCTTTTACAGCTGAAAAAAACGGTGCTTTTCAGCGTGTTTTCTTCTCCTTATATACCCAAGGTCCCTGTCCGCGAGGGAGCGCCAAAAGGGGGCGCCGAGGGTGGCGCCGAGGGGTTCAGGGGGCGCCAAAGGGGGGGCGCCGTTCACAGAAAGGGGGCGCCACAGCGTTTGGTGGGCGCTAAAAGGGGGCGCAGGGAGCGCCAGTGGCGCTGGAGACACCAAAGGGGGCGCCGTTCACTAAGGGGGGGGCGCATCAGAGGGGGGCGCATCCGATCACGTGATCTGTGCTTGCTCCTGATTGGCTAAGCCGTCTGCCGTTAGCGTCATGGTATTCATGACGCGTGTGGAGGTTCCTACAGCGTCGATGAGGTCTGTATACCCCAGAAAACATGCTGACGTTGGGCCAACGTTGGGCCAACGGCTGTCTTCAGCTCATGCCAAGGTTATGGCCCTGTCACACCTTAACAACGCCAGCGTATGCCGACGTATCAAAATTTCTCTAAAACGCTGGCATACGCTGAACTATCGATGTTTTTTTGGGCGTATACATAGCGTATTCATAACGAGTTGGACATATACATAACGTATTAGTAACTTATATAGAACGTTTCGATAACTTATAGATAACTTATACCAACGAATGCTTAGCGTGTTGCCGGCGTTTACAACTTATGCCCAACGATAGTCTAACTTATGCATAGTGCGCGGCAGCGTATCGCCGACGATCACGTGTGGTAGCCTATAAAAAGGCTGCCGCTCGACGATTCAAATCATAACCGCACTAGACATCGCAGTATCAACATCACCGTCGCAGTATCAACATGCCAGTACCATTTTTATATACCAATTCCCCTAAACGCTGCCAATACGCCATTATACGGTAGCTGTAAGTTAGAAACACGGTCAGTAAATTCTGTGGTCGTCCCGAACACGTCAAATACGTTTACATACGTCAAAATGCGTTGGAGATAAGTTACACATTAAATAACGGTTAAAAACGTTTTAAAAACGTTAACGGTTTAAATAACGTTACTCATAGGTTCGAATCACGTTACTCATAGGTTAGAAATAAGTTTTGGGTACGCTAGACATTATCTCGACGTATTTCGACTTATGAGTAACTTACAAGTAACGTGTGTGAACGTGTGTCAACGATCGCATAACTTACCTACAGCTTATGGCCCGCGTATGCGGGACGTATGGGCATACGCTGGCATACGTCAGAAAATTTTGAGCATGCTCAAAATTTTTCGACGACCTCGCCGTACTACGACGTATACCAGCGTGCTTCAGCGTGCTTCAGCGTGCTCTTAACTTATACAAAGCTTACCCGTAACTTATTCGACGTACGCCAGCGTATTCACAAAATTTTTCATACGTCAGTATACGCTGGCTTTCATACGGAGGTGTGACAGGTCAATGTTTGCTTCCAACGTTGATCCAACGTCTTTTTGCTCAGCGTGCCAACGTTGGTCCAACGGTGGCCCAACGTTGGCCCAACAGCAGTCAGCCAACGTTGGCCCAACGTCATATTGCCAACGTTGGCCCAACGTTAGACAGCCAACGTTGGCCCAACGTCATACAGCCAACGTTGGCCCAACGGCTTTTTGCTCAGCGTGCCAACGTTGG
>NW_014577085.1:556529-557942 GCF_000485595.1 Priapulus caudatus
CATCTATATATAGATGGATAAATAAATCTATTTATATATAGATGTTGTGTGAGGAGTGAACATGATCCTACAGCCAGTGGTTTTAATTGCAGAATTGAATAATTAATATTTAAATTTATTATTTTCTAGAGGTATGTGTACCCGTAGTCACCCCTCTTTTGAAATTCCTAGACCCACTCCTAAAATATGATGCCTTACGCTGGCATGTTGGCCGATCACAGCCGGTTTGATACGGTATCATCAGATGCTAGAAATATCTATAAACGATGTAGTGTTTCTGTGCGAAATTTGTAAGCTAATCGCATCGCCAAAATTATTTTTTAATATCCCAGATAACCTGTATGTGATATATTAGCAAAGCCCCAGTAAGATGAATGCACAGAATAAGCTGTTTAAAGTGAGGACTCGGGGTTCTAGAACAAATACCCCCGCGACACCCGCAACCTAGGACAATCACACTATGCTATCCACTCCCGGACAATCACCTCCCCGCGATACGTATCCCCGAGGAATTATCCCGAGATAATTACCTTCCAGAAAATCCTCCCAGGACAATCACCTACCCCGGACAATCACCTACCCCGGACAATCGCCTACCCTCGGACAATTACCCTCGGACAATCACCCCAATGATATTCACTCCCGGACAATCACCCCCGAACAGTTACACCCCAGACAATTACCCCCATGCAATGACTTCCAGACAATCACCCTCCCCCACGCACACACACAAACACACATGGGATACTCCCCCAGGATAATTACCCCGGGGATAGTTACCTGCTGGACAATGACCCCCAAACACACGAGATACATCCCCGAGATAATTATCTTAGACTACCACAGATTACGCCTGCGGACGATCACCCCCACCCCGTGGGTTGTGAATTATATAAATTTACGTAAATTTATTGGTATATGCGCAAGATCTTTGCGTTGATCTAACATCTGTCACATCTCATACCTGTGATGTGATAACAATTCAAACTCCCATACTCGCTTCGCCTGCGTGAGAATGCACAATATTTCTGTCGTTCCTGTGAGGTGCACTTTCGTATGGAGGCAAGTTTATGGTCACTGCGTAATGATTTCAGTATACGCTATTGAATGATTACATTTGCATGCATGAGAAACGGCAAACAAAATGTAAGCAGATTTTCTTCTTTTATCCCGACATGTCTTAGAGCGTTTCATATTTTCATATTTGTCTGATTCCATATGTGCTAACGTACGGTACGGGTATACTCGCACACACACACACACACACACACACACACACACACACACACACACACACACACACACACACACACACACACACACGTACTACTACCTAACCTATACCTACCTAGTAACTAATCCTACCTACCCTACCTACCTACCTATACCTACCTACCTACCTAATCCTACCTA
>NW_014577085.1:557967-566282 GCF_000485595.1 Priapulus caudatus
GGACGCCACGCACGCACGCGGGCGCTTGCACACACACACACATCACAAAAACACACACACATACACACACACGCATACGCACACGCACATCGCACACGCACACGCACAGCGCACACGCACACCGCACACGCACACGCACACGCACCACGCACTACGCACACGGCACAAGCTCACCGCACACGCACACGGCCACGCACACGCACACGCACACGCACACGCACACGCACACGCACACGGCACCACACACACACATACACGCACGCACGACACGCCACGCACGGCACGCACACCACGCAACGACACGCACACGCACACGCCACACGCACACGCACAGCAAGCTGCACATGTACACGCCACACACATACGCGCACGCCCATGTACGCACGCGCGCACACACGTATACATACATGCATAGGGCTTGATCTGACAATTTGATTCTTTGATCACGCATGGGTAACTGAATTTTTCCATGACATGCATTACCCCACATCAGCTCATACTTTCTGTCGAATTATATTCTGACCACTGAGTCTGGCTGAAGTCCGGTTTTCTATAGAAGCATTATGGACGTCACAAAAGGCATTCGAAAAATCTTTGGACCCAACGGTGATGTGCCCCTGCGTTCACTATCCAAATACCTACGGTTACGGCGAACTTGGTTATATGGTTGCGATGCATATGTTATGGCCTTATTTTAAACACACTCGCCATTTGCCAAAATGGCGGCCTCGGGCGTTTGCCATCTTCGCAGGCCGCGGATGGTACGAAAACATTCCTCGTGGGTTTATTTCTTTTCTTAACCGTAACACCCTAGAATGTCTTGCGCGGAGTTAGCCGTTTTACGCGGAGGTGTAAGCAGTTACGAAATTCATGCGGGTTTTATTATTTATCGTATGTCTCTATGATGCGCAACCCTCATAATCCTTGTTTTATGTTTAAATACTTTCTTCCGATGTCTTTTCCACGTTTCCGGCTTCACTTGGAGCCTTCATTATGCAGTTGAGCGCTCAGCATGATACAGTCTGCGGCTTTCTGAGAAGAGCTTTTCTCGTTTTGCCTCTTCGTTTCTCGTCTGCCTTTCGTTATATCTTGAGTCGAATCTAGCAGTGAAAAACGCAACTCCGATATTCGATGCACCTTTCTGTCTCTCTGGGTCTCTATGTGCTTTTTGAAAAAACCCTGCGGTTAATTCTGCTTTATCACAAATCACGGCGACAACTATTTAGGCGGTATGTGCATCCAATCTAACGATGCCGCAGCGTCATATGAGCTTTTGGGGTACGTGGCATGTATTGGAAATTGCTCTCATTTCTTGCTCTGCTCTGCTCCTTTTCACTTATCTCGTTTGAAAAAACATAGCTTCACGCATGGGCAGTCCAGAAGGTTATTCATTTCTGGCGTTAGATAGGCATTTCATTTGAGTTATACTGATTTAGTTTTCGGTAGATATCTACGCAAACAATAGGGCGGAATGCCGTATTGTTGATGCCGTTGGCTATTGCTGGGTTGATATCGCCCTATTGATTTGCTATACTATATTTTTTATCCATCACGTTCTGCTAGGCTAGTGCGAAAACTTTAGTGGCGGTTTCGTTATTTGGATTGGCCATGCCTTCCAGTGTTGGATTGAATGTTGAAAATTGTTAGTATGCTCGGATGGTTTGCCCGGGGATTGGGGATCGTGAGCTTTAACGCGCGTCAAGTGTCCGGCAATCCTTATAGGAGCTACGAGAAATCCGGAATAACGTATTCTGGAAGTAGCACGCCGGGTTAAATCTTGCAGTTATGGATTTCTAGTCGGACGGCTTGAAAATTTATTACCAATGGCTTGAGTTAACGGCGAGTAATGGGGATCACTTCAGACCAATCTCATCTCCCTTACGTAATTGTGCGGCCTCGTTTTATTGAAGTAAAACCTGATATAACTGGCATCTTAGTATGTGTTCCTCCTTAGGTTTCTACTATAAGTATATCATTCTTTGATCTTAATCATTGCACATGGAACTTGGTCAATATGGTATCCAGACAGGCTGATTGGACAAAGAAATATAATAAGTGCTCTACCAAAGCCGTTGACACATTCATTTTCCAACGCCTTTTGTAGTTTCTTCTAGAATTGTAGACTATGACGCTATATAGTAACACCACTTATTTTGGAAGCCACTTTTACGCAAATCGGTGTAACTCGTATTCATGCAGGATGCGTGATGTGTGCAACGCACGCCCACGCACGCACGCCACGCACGGCCACGCATCGCACGTACTCACGTCCGCACGCATTCCACGCACCGCACGCAACGCACGCGCACGCCCCCCCCCCCTACGCAACGTACTCACGCGCCACAGCCGTCTTTCTGATTGAGCGTGTGCCGTATGTGGTGCGTGCGTGCTGCTGCTCGTGCCAGTGCCGTTGCGTGCGTGCAGTGCGTGCGGTGCGTGCGCACGTCCTCGCCTCGCTCGCGCGCGTTTGTGTAGTCAACACGCGCCACTTCGTTACCCTGCGGTACCAATACGTTTCCGACAACATTAGCTGGTGATCTACGATCCAGCTATATTATTCCTCCGCCATTCGTGTCAACGTTCGCTGCTCTCCCGTCCGACGTCCGCCGCCCACTGACAGGCCGTGCGTACGCATTGGGCATGCGCACGAGGCGGTTAGCAATATCCGGCCGCAAACAACTGCGATAGCCGTAAAGACACGGCGCGCAGGAAAGGCGATGTGTAGTTGGACATGCGGTTCTGCGGGAGCGTACGTGTCCGTCGGGGCGTGTGCCTGTGTTGCTGTGTGTGTGTGTGTGTGTGTGTGTGTGTGTCTGTGTGTGCGTTGTGTGCTGTAGTTTGTGTTGTGTGTGTGTGGGGGGGGGCTGTATGTGTGTGTGGGTTGGGTGTGTGTGTGTGTGTTGTGTGTTGTGTGTGTGTGTGTGGTGTACCGTGTGTGTGTGTGTGTGATCGTTGTGTGTGCGTGTGTGTGGGGTGTGTGTGGAGTGTGTGTGTGTGTGTGCTGGTGCTTTGTATTTGTGTGTGTTGGGGGGGGGTGATATGTGTGGTGTGTGCTGTGTGTGTTGTGTGTTGTGTGTGTGTGTTGTGGGTGTGTGTGTGTGTGCTATGTGTGTGTGTGTGTGTGTGTGTGTATTTGTGTGTCGCTGGGTGTGGGGGGGGCTGTATGTGTGTGTTGTGTGTGGCGGTGTGTCGTGTGTGTGTGTGTGTGTGTCTGTGTCGCGATTAGTTTATAGCCATAAAACACGATGGAGGCGGGCTCTTGCCTGTTGTGTGGGCTGTGTGTGTGGTGTGGTGGAGATTGTGTGGTGTGTGGGGTGCTGTGTTGTTTTGTTGTGATTGGGTGTGGCCTGCTTCATGCCTGCTACAGTGGTCAAACAATATTAGTAATTCTGTGGGTATATGTTGTCTTAATCGCGCGCTGTGTAGCAGTAGTGTTTCATTGACGTCGATTTGCATAGTAGTACGATGCTTATCCCTATAACCTTTTGTCATAGATTTCCTGTGGTTGGTATGATTAATAATTGGACTGGAGTATGATAAACTTTAGTATGCGCTGCATTTACTCTGCCCCTACCTACCTACCTACCTACCTACCTACCTACTACCTACCTACCTACCTACCTACCTACCTACCTACCTACATACCTACCTATATCTACCTACCTATTTTGTGATAAATATGCGTTTAATATGGTTAGGGGGTATCTCAGCATATTAATTTTTGCAATTAATTGTTATCAGAACACCTGTGTTTATAATTAGGAGAGCGCCCTAGCCTGTAGGGTGCAAAACTCCTACTTTGCCTCCTCCAGTATTTCCCATTGTGTCCCCTGTTCCTCGCTCAGCCTAATTCCTCTTCTACCGCCTCTCAGCTATCTTCCCTGCCGCTTTTCCTCAGTCTCTTACCCCTCTCTCCCACAGCAAGCTATATTATGCAGTTTTCTTTAGTCGGTACTACACGCCTGAAACGGTACTCGCGCATGCGCAATATCTCCCACGAAGAATCATATTTTGCAATGATTATGCATTTAAAATGAAGAGGAGTCATCCTAGCATAGATTTATATGATAACATTCTATCAGTAGACATCCCTTAATAAATAGGAAGAAGACCACTGCATATACCAGCCAGGCTATTCTTGCCCGCGCGTCCCTGCGTTCATCTCGTGATACTAATTACTGCCTCAATGCAAACGTGGATGCCAAAAGTTCGAGTTTTAGTTGTGAATCAAACAAACCATTTTTTTTCTAGCAAATACTCGGAAGTCGTGATCAATTTTTATAGCCTAAATTGGAACCATTTCGCGCCCGCATTCCGAAAGGAGGGGAGTGGAAAACACCCAGTTATGCTGTTTATGAAGTCACGTGACTAAATCGCTTTCTGTCACGCAAAGGATAAAAGTAAAACACTACCTAGACCGGGTCTAGGTAGACCCCCACACGGGACATATGTGTCTACGCCAGCAAGAGGGCACACGTTATACCTCTCAGGCTGACTCCTTTCGCTCGTTATGCCGAAGTATATATATTTGCGTGGTGCGCTCACCGAGTGGCCGTTCAGTATATAACCTTCCCTATTTGAGCCCTTGGCTATATAGGTAGCATGCAAGGCTGTTGGCAAAGACCGAGTAGGTAGTTCTGTGACGGTTCAATTAGTTATTCTTACTGTACGGACGATGTTGATAGTAATTAATCGTTGTCAGGTACTTAGACTCGAGTGAGTTCCCGTTTGGCTTGTTATTCGCGTAGCCACACACATACGTTACTTATATTTTTTTTAATACCTTTTTACGTTTACATCACTTAATTAGAGGCTATCGGCGTGCACTCCACTACTACATTGCGCAACAATCATGATCGATGTAATAAACATGCAGCTATAGCTATAAATAAAGACTATAAATTTTCACGCGTTCCACACACAGAGTTGGTTGTACCACATTGACCTGATATAATTCAATTTCTGCAGCACCGTCGAGAGCACGGCGATAGAAGCAATGTTTTCGAGGGAACGATAAGTTTAATGAGAAGTTAATGAGAAGTTAATGAGACAAGAGGTCTGAAACGCCGTTCTTCTCACTTGGAGAAAAAAACTGTTTCTTGTTTTTTTTTTGTATCTTGAGTGATAGACAGATATATCGGGCAGGTGTACATTGCCGAGATGTAAATCTTCTTCTAATTACATCTTAACAGATCTTAACTACTTATTTCAAATTATCAACTTACATCTATACTATATTATTATTATTATCATTATTATTATTATTTATTATTATCTTATATCTATATTATATCTTTTACTTTACTAGTCATACTTAGCTAGTTCATAGAAGAGATAAACACTTTTAGAGGACGCTTAGTGATACGGAACGCCTTCAGGCGATAGCAGTCATCAACATATTAGGTGGGTACAACCCACGTACAAAACCCAATGCGCACACTCCTAGACTGGACGCAACAGAGCACTAGATCATGAGGCTCTATCGACAAGATGGTGGTTGGGCCTGGGTCGTACTTTTCTCGGCTTTTCTCGGGCATTTCATATTCGTGGGGATGTCGTTTTCGTTTGGCGTCTACTTCGTGGAGCTACGAAATTTCTTCGGGAGTTCGGCGAGCCTAACTTCATGGGTCGGCTCCCTCAACACCGGACTTCTGTTCGGAGCAGGTGGGCGGAGCTCTGCGCTTCATTACGTTATATCATTCGCATTTACAATGTTCAATATATTCATAAGTCATTCAATCAAGTTTAGATTCGCGTTATTTATTGCCCTATTCTGCTGCCGGTATAATAGTAACGGAGCTTGAGGGTTCTGGATATATGGCTATTACGAGCTGATAGGCCGGAATCGACGACACGAAAGGTCGAATGACAACAATTAATAATCTTACATAGTTTACACGAGTTTAATTTTACGTTTATCATACATAGCAGTCCTCAAAATAAGATTAAAGTATTGTGCGTCATCGCGTCAGCTTATGAACGCGTGCCGTTTATTATATGGTTTATTGTTATATAGGGGGGGGGGGCGGTATATAGGGTTATATATATCGGGTATATAGCGAGCCACGACGGTTTTACGGTTAAAGCCTCTAGACTGGACAGTAGAAAAAATTAATCAGGAGTACATTAACATGTTAAACCTAATACTTACTTACCTATACCTTTTTATTTATTTATTAAGACTTACGGACATCAGAATTAATGATTAATTGCTTCAATATTTAAGATTTTGACTTACTCGGTACTGCGCATCTGAATGCTTTAAGTCCGGTGTCGGGAGGGACTTCATCGTTATTATTATAGCGATCATTTACCAAAGAATACTCGCGGATGCGCGGGTCATGTCTCGCAACTTGCCGCGCTAGCATCCATCGCGATCGACTTGAGATACGGTCAAATACGGTCATCCCGTCATATATATATGACATATATATCAATACTATAATTTGGCTAATCTTGTGTGTGTGTGTGTGTGTTTGTTTGTCCTCGCTTTTCGCCCTGATTTGTCACTCAATCGCGCTAACTGAAGATATATTCAGAATCACCACGTTTGGGAGATGGTTCTGGCTGAAAAAAAATTTAAAAAAGTTCAAGTATTAAGTATTAAGTCAATCTCTCTCTCTCTCTTTCTCTCCTCTCTCTCTCTCTCCCGCACTCTCTCTCTATCTATCTCTTTCTCCCTCTCTTTCTCTTCTCTCTCTCTCTCTCTCTCTCCTCTCTCTCTCTCGCTCTCTCTCCTCTATCTCCCTCTCGCTATCTCTCTTTCTTTCTCTCTCTCTCTCTCTTCTCTCTCTCTCTCTCTCTCTCTCTCTCTCTCTCCTCTTTCTCTCGCTCGTTCTCTTTCTCTCTCTCTCTCTCTCTCTCTCTTCTCCTCTCTCTCGCTCTCTCTCTCTCTCTCGCTCGCTCTCTCTCTCTCTCTCTCTCTCTTCTCTCTCTCTCTCTCTATTTCTCTCTCTTTCTCCCTCGCTATTTTGTTACGGAAAAGACGCGGCAGATAGAGCTAAGCAGACGCGCGCGGCTGATCCTCGCATCACACTGCTGGGCGGAGCACAGGCACTTGGAGCGTTTCAATAAAATATAATGCTAAATAAATACGAAATCTATTTACTACCAAAGTCTTAATGTTTCTATACTCTCTTTCACCTATTATTGCCGACAATTTCCTGTAAAATTCCGTCCAAATGCTCATCTACAACAAACACTGGCTGCCGCCATTGCTGCCGCTGCACACTGACACATATAAATATATAAATGTAAAAATAATTATATAAATATATTTACAGAAAATTGTCGGCCAATAATAGGTGAAAGAGAGTATAGAAACATTAAGACTTTGATAGTAAATAGATTTCGTATTTATTTAGCATTATATTTTATTGAAACGCTCCAAGTGCCTGTGGACCGGAGGCTACACACCGATTATTACGTCCTTCAGGCGTCGAAGCGCTCGTTCGCTCATTCAGCGAGACGCCTTAACGCTTTTAGGAAGGCATTTCTTGGTGCTTCCTGCTGCTACTACTGCTGCTCCTGCTACTGCTGCTGCTACTACTACTGCTTCTGCTTCTGCTGCGGCTGCTGCTGCTGCTGCTGCTTCTCTTGCTGCTGCTGCTGCTGATGCTGCTGCTGCTCCTGGCTACTGCTGCTGCTGCTGCTACTACTACTACTGCTACTACTGCTCCTGCTACTGCTTGCGCTGCTTCTTCTGCGGCTGCTGCTACTGCTACTGCTGCTTCTGCTGCGGCTGCTGCTGATGCTGCTGCTGCTTCTGTGCTGCTGCTTTTGCTGCGGCTGCTTGCTGCTGCTGCTGCTGCTGTTGAGTGCTTGCTGCTCCTGCTACTGCTGCTGCTGCTGCCTGCTACTACTACTAATGCTACTACTGCTCCTGCTACTGCGGTGCTGCTTCTGCTGCTGCTTCTGCTGCTGCTACTACTACTAATGCTACTACTGCTCCTGCTACTGCGGCTGCTGCTTCTGCTGCTGCTGCTGCTGCTGCTGCTGGCTGCTGCTTGCTGCTGCTGCTGCTGCTAATGCTGCTGCTCTGCTGCTGCTCCTGGTACTGCTGCTGCTCCTGCTCCTGCTGTTGTTGCTACTACTACTGCTCCTGCGCTGTGCTGCTCCTGCTACAGCTGATGCTGCGTTCTGCTGCTGCTTCTCTTACTGCTACTCTACTGCTGCTGCTCTGCGCTCCTGCTGTTGTTGCTGCTTACTACTACTGCTACTGCTGCTGCTACTCCTGCTGTTGTTGGCTATACTACTTGCTACTGCTGCTGCTTGACTTCTCCTTACTTTGCTGGCTCATGCTGCTGCTCCTGGTA
>NW_014577085.1:569783-585538 GCF_000485595.1 Priapulus caudatus
AAATTCGAAAAAAATGCTATTCGGTCAATAGATGGCAGTGCGTACAGATGATCCACATCACATACGTGTGAAATTACACTGCGTCTCTTGAGTGCCGCCGTATGAGCATATTCAGGAATCACCACGTCTGGGAGATGGTTCTGCGTCCCCCCCCTCCTTCCGAACAAAAATCTATTCCTGTCAATAGATTGGTGCTACGTCTCAGTCCCCCCCCCTACTGCAGATTCCCCCCTGCCTCACTCTGCTTTGACGTACAGCCGTACTGACCAGTAGTCAGTGGCCAGTAGCTGTGCCAGTGTTCTGTTGTATCCCAGTGCAGCTGCGTTTTCTTTTCAGTATAACTATGAAATATTTAACTTTATCTGTGTCACTACATGCGAGTTTATAATTTAAAGACAACATTTGCTGGTTTCTACGGCGTATACTTTCCTGCTTATATATGAAAGTTGTTACAGCACCGAATTTAGTGTGCTCGGCGATAACTAGAGACTCCGCAAGCTAGAGAAACTAAAGATATTTAGATTTAAAAAAAGCCTGGAAAAAAGTTTAAACATCATAAAACAATTATATTCATCAATAGATGCGCGGGTCACGTACCTGTACACACAACATCACGTCTGACATCATGTATAAAACTAATGGCGCCTCCCAGTGGCGTCATGACTTAACATTCCGACTGCCGGGATTTCCGGGTTCGAGTACCAGCTGTGGAACTTATTTTCCCCTTTTTCCCTTTTTTCCCTTTACCTACTTCTTTAGTATGTATTATTTTTTATTTTTTATTTATTTTTTATTTATTAATTTATTTTTAATTTATTAATTTATTTAACTTCAATTAATTCTTTTTTCAATTTATTAATTCTTTTTATTTTTAATGTCTTTTATCTTTTGATTTCTTATTATCTTTTACTGTTTGGAATGCTGCGACTAGAATGGGATTGGGATGGCATGCGATGGCATGCGATGGCAATGTATAGACGGGATGCGGATGGATGGGATGGGTGGCACATTGGATGGCCATCGTATGCACACTGGCGATGGCAGGGATTAGGGATGGCCATGCGGCATGGGCATGGGTATGGCGATGGCCCATGGGATGCGCATGGCATGGCATGGGATGGGATGAGCATGGGATGGGATGCGGATGCGATGGAATGGGATGGATGGGATTGCATGGCATGGCCCATGCGGATGCGGATGGCATGCGCATGCATGGCATGGGCATGGCATGGCATGGCTGGCATGCGGATGGCCACTGAATGACTGATGAGATGAGGATGGCATGGGATGTGTGATGCGGATGCTGGTGCGATGGATGGGATGGGATGGCATGAATGGATGCATGGATGAATGGATGCATGATGGATGCATGGATAACGATAGATAGTTCAATTTTTTTTGCGCGGTATTTTCTTTTCAACCAAGCTCTCATCAGCCTGATGTTAACGCCACTGATTCCCGGGCCAACGCCGGGTATCCTGCTAGTAATATATTATATTAACGGAGCCTTTCTATTCCTGCGATACCGGCGGGACCGCCTGCCTATTGCTAAGGATGTCACTATCAGTTCATGTTGTGAAAATATTGCGTAATGTGTAATAACTGTAATGTGCCCCAATAAGTATGTGGTCATAAACTCTTCATTTTCCGAAAAACACACCACTGAGAATAGTTCATTACTTGATCTTCCTGCGTATTTATTGGAACTGATATGCTTTCTTGTACTTAATTCATTATTATTCCTAGTGCCATGTCTTCTGAAAACATGTATAGACAGTTATATTTATGCTGACTTTTTTGTCTATTAATATTATAGGAAATCACGTTATTAAACACGATATTTTCTGTTGCTATTGGCAAGCTGCCAATCTTCTTCACGCCGCATTGCGCATGCATGCAACTGTTTAAATTATTTCAACAACAGGTCCCATACGCTAGCGCATTGCCTGAATAAGCTTGCGCTCGACGGACGGTGATCATTGGAGGCCGTGTTTGGCATCGGGCGGTCTCATTAGCGCGTTACTTCGCCCAAAGCACCTATCACATCATTCATCTTCGTTTGGATTGTAGCAGTATGAGCTTGTTTCTGCTGAATTCGGCCTCGGCTAAAGGCGCGCATTGCCTTAACAATCATGTGCCCTTGAAAAGCGCAATGCATATCCTTGTGACGTAATTAAGTGTTTCACGCTTTATTGGGACACCGGCTTATCTGGACATTTCAATTGCGTTTCGACCGTGGTCGCCGACCAAGCGCAGACTTTCTGCATAACGATTTGCCCTTCGATGCGAGATTTTATTGCGATATCTCAAATGCCCGCCCGCATTGCGATTGTTCCGCTACATGCTGATCGGTGACTGTGCCGCTTCGAGTGCTGATATGAAATCCCGCGAGCCCTGTGCTAGCATTATTCTAATGAGTGTTAAAATCTGTATAAATGCATTACGCCGCACTCACCACTACTTATAATTTGTTTATTTATACAGGTATCGGGTTTTTGAAGAGCCTACACGCCATGCCGTCATTATGGCGGGAACGCTATTTCAATACGATGGCGCTATCTGTCTACAGCGCGTCGCGTGCAGCCGCGGTGGATTCGGATCCGTGATTGCCTTCTCTTTCATCTTTAGCAATCTGACGGAGGCTTATGGCTTGCGAGGCTCTATGCCCTAATAAACCGGTGGCATAGCCTGAATCTCCTGCTCTGTGGTGTCTTCCTGCGCAACCGTTGTCTTACGCACCACGCTAAGTATACCTGCCTGTGAGTCACGTTGTGTTCGTGACGTCAAAATTGCTCATCTTCGCGTCAGTATTGATCATCTGCCGAACATCGGCCACATTGTGACCGTTTTTGTCACAGTCAGTCGATTATTCTCATAGAGGAGGGATTAGGCAAGATAAAGCCTACTTTTCTACTTACGATCATCGCGTATATCCAAACACGATTCGGCGCCCGCTGTTTAGTGGTTTCACCGCCGCTCTAATTCGCCACATACTGCTACGCTAACCCATTGGGTTTACACCGTATCGCTGGCCGGCACGCAAATTATCGAGAATGCTGCTTTAGTACTGCGCGCCGAACTATTCGCGCGTTCTTCGCCTCTGTATGGACACTGTTTAGGGTGTCTTTTTCGGTCTGCAGCTGGGAGGCGTTGGCAAACGTTTATCATTAGATCTCTTTCGGAATTAAAAAGCTTCAACAACAGCTATGGTTACCTTTATGTTCTGCGAGGAATGCCGAAATGTAATGGCAGCTCCCATTCGCAGGCTACAGTCCTTTGAAATTCAAATTACGACATTACTACTAATAATCTTACCGAATTTTGATATTTTAGCGTTGTCTTTTCGCATCTAGTCATTAGATAATTCTACGTTGATTTGTAGTTGTTTTGAACGCGTAAAGGATTATGACAGAAAGGGATTTGCACATGTATGTGTTAATCACTTCTAGGGGCAAATCGCCGTCGGCAACTATGGCTTTCTTGGTGTTATAAGCTGGCCAATTTCACAGCGACCTGATCATGACCGACTAACTGATTGATGGATGGATGGCACTTGATTGAACGATTAATAGATCGATTTGCATCGATTTCTGTTGAATAGCGCTGCACCTTCGTGATTACACTAAGGCGAGTTAGTCGGTATTCGTTCGCTTTGCGCTGGCTCGTCCAGTCTGCTGCAGTTCTGTATTCTCGTCCTGCTGTATTTCTGCCGACAAAAGACAAAAACCCGCATCGACCCACGCTTGACAGTAAAGCAACGCCACTCTTTAGTAGAATTTCATCATAGAGTTGAAGGAACAGTATGACCCTCGCTAAGATGTCTACGTTAACAGTGAGACTGTGCGTAGCTGACCGTTAGTGACGTCCAGGGAGCCTGTAACCTAGCTGTCACGTTGAATAGCTGCTCTTTCATTGATTCTTAGCTAGTGAAGGTTTGCCTCTAACGTATGATGTAGGCACCATGTAACACCATGTTTAAGGCGTTTAAAACGCTCTGTCTGTTTTGAAAAGTCAAGTTAGCATAGAATCATGCTATCACCATTCGTTGACTGTTCAGCCATGCATTACATATATATGACGCCGGCTTCATGATCTAAGTATCTTAAGTATCTAAGTATCTATATAATTTTATGATTTTAAGTCTGATTATACGCACTATCTCCGTTACTCATACATAGCAATATATATATATATATATATCATATATTTATATATATATTAAGGAGTTGTCGTATTCTTAAATAGCTGCTCACGAACATAAAACTATATAATGCTTTGAGATGTGAATAATAAATGACGCAGATGGTAGCAGTGACCCTGATTGCTTACATGATTGTTCTATTGATTTCCCCTCATCTATTACGATATATTTCATCGCTAACACAAATCATGTGTTCTTCTGACGATATTTAGGACTCGTGAATTTTTTTTATCGCTGAACGATGGCTTTTATTTATGATGAATTGGATGCAAAGCGATAGCACCAAAAAATCAGCGCCAAAACAACTGTGTTTATCATTTGATGCTGGTTCTATCTTATTCTACGCCATTTATTATCCCGCTTGCCGGCTTCTGAATAGAAACGGTATGCATTCTAGCGAAACACAAAATAATGCTTACATGTGTATGAATATATATTTAAATATCCGCAGCTAATTATGTGACTCGATAGATTCATTAAAATGATCATGACCAGTAAACATCATAGTCCTAACACTTTGCGATTTCAAGATAAACAAACCTGATCGATAGATTCAGGCCGACTGGTATTGAGCGTTTCAGATCTCCGTTGACGCCTGCTAAACTTGCTGCGGACATTTTTTCATAAGTCGAAAATCTAAAGGACTTCATTAAAACTGAATTAATAGAATTTATGATAAGGCGCCAGTACTTGGTGAAAGTAACTATGCCCAGAGACGACAATGCGCGCACGGTTTTTCTACACTTTATAATATTTATACGAATTATTATTGCGTGAGCTGAAAGCAACCAAACTCATCATTCATGAAGTGTTTAATTTGTCAGATCTATTATGTATACTGGTATATATGCGCAAACTTTACGGATTTACCACACAAACTGCGAACTAGAGATGATAACCTGGGTCCCCGAGCCGACTGGCCATTGAATTGCGCGACAAGATTGACGCGAAACTATTTTACACGTATGAACTGCCTCCAATCAGCGCGCAGCGCTTCTACGATTTCAGACTAAGTGTCGTGCCGAAAATTCTTCCTCACAACAACCACACATCAATTTCTCGATTTTTTCAATTTTCTCAACATCAACTTTTCTGTTCACACTGAGCGATTTTTAGCGAGCGGAAATTGAAAAATCCGCCTGAAAATCGCGCCAATTTCGTCGATTCTACGAACAAAAAGTCGCCATGAGTGTAAAACCTAGCATGACACAGAAAGAAGAGAGAGACAAGAGAGAGATCGAGGAGAGTAGCCAAATGAAAGACTCGAGAGAACAAAGACTGAGAGAGAGAGAGAGCCAGAGAGGCGCGAATGCAAATGAGAGAGAAGAGAGCAGCCAGAGAGGGCGATGAGATCTGCGAGCGGAGAGGAGGCTGAAGCAGATCGAGGGAGAGAGCCGTGAGCTAGAGCGATAGAGAGGGAGAGAGACGAGTGCGGGAGACGCGAGCGAAAGATAGATAGATAGACAGGAGACTGAGAGAGCTATAGCGACAGATACACGCATCGAACGCACGCACACACAGGAAATTACTAATCATATACATATATTACGTCGTCCATAATTAGATATTAGTTATGTATAGGCCCGCTGGTAAACTCTCGTACATGCCCACGACGTACACACACACTTCCTAATAAAGTGCCGTATGCCGCGCGCGCGCACGTGTTTGTGTGTCTCTGCTGCGTTTTTTGTTTGATATATATATATTATCACAATAAATAACAATATATATATATGTAATATTATATATATATACCAAGCCATTTGCCAACCGCTGACAATTGCCCAAACATACGCCAACGCTTGCGGTCCAACGCCTCATGCAGCCAACCATTTGCCAACGCGGTGACCATGCCAACCATACGCCAACGTTGGCCAACGTCATGCAGCAACCATTCAGCCAACATATATGCCGACCATACGCTAACGTTGGCCCAAAACGTCCATGCAGCCACCCATTTGCCAACTGTGACCATGCCAATCATTCGCCAACGTTGGCGCAACGATCATTGCCCAGCAACCATTTGCCAACCGCTGGACCATGCCGACCATACGCCCAACGTTGTCCCAACGTCATGCAGCCAATCGATTGCCAACCGTGCAACCGATTGAATAACCATACGCCAAGTTGGCCCCATCGTCGTCATGCTCAACCAAACCATTTGCCGACCCGCCCCCCGCCCACTGGACAATGGCCATCTACGCCAACGTTGGCCCAACGTCATGCAAGCCAATCACTTGCCAATCGGTGACCCATGCCAAACCATACGCCAACGTTGGCGCCAACGTCAATGCAGCCCAACCAGCTTGCCAACTAGCATACATGCCAACCATACGGCCAACGTTGCGGCCAACTTATGTAGATACCACCTACGCCAACTACACGTGCCAACCATACCGCCAACGTTGCCCAACGTCATGCAGCCCAACCACTTCCAACTAGCCATCACTTGCACAACCATACGCCAACGTTTGGTCCAACTCAGCCAGCCAATCACTTGCCAACCGTGACCTGCTGCTGCTGCTTCTCTTACTGCTGCTCCTGCTGCTGCTCCTGGTACTGCTGCTGCTCCTGCTGTTGTTGCTACTACTACTGCTACTGCTGCTGCTGCTTATCCTGTTACAGGAATATGCTGGGATTACTTCGATCCAGCGAGAGACTAGCCTGACCGAGTGTGCTGATGGGCTGACCGGACAGATTAATGGATAAATAGCTTAGTGACTGGCCGGTTGGCTAGCTGGCTGGATAGTTTGCTCACTATATTAGTGTTGGGCATGCTGGTTAATTAATTAGATCTTAATGGCTAACTTCTTTAATGACTGGCTGGCTAATTGGATTTCAGCAAGTGGCAGACGATCTTAGTTTCTTGCTGGTGTAGTGACTGCATGGCTTGCTAGCCGAGTGGCTGCATGTATGGTTAGCTAACGTAGTGTCTGACTTGCCTATTCAATTCAAATTCATTCGATTAAAAATTCTATATTTACATTCATGAATTACATTTTGGAAGTAGCATATCAGTTAAACAAGTTAATAGACAATGCTGATTAATTTTTAATAGACAATGCTATTCACTAGAAATCGAAACAATTAAACCCATTTCAATGGAAATACAGCGCGTGTGAGTGTATGTATGTAGATATACATAAACACATGTAAATTATTGATATTGCTCGAGGTAGACAGATTTTAGAAATCCCACAATCTTTAAAAAGGAGAATGCCTTTACATCATTTGGTAAAGTAGCCCAAAGTTCAACACCTTGATACTTTAATGATTTTTGACCTTTAATAGTTGCAAATATAGAAAGACAATACACAGCGTTTACATAGTATCTGGTCATATATAACCATGTACATTCATAGCCAATTCAAAATAATTGGAAAAAATACTGGGCAATAAGTTATTAGAGAAACGGTACATTAGTTTTGCCAGTTCGATGTCATTTACACCAGTAATTTGAGTTCTCTATACACTAGGTTGGTATGATCTATACCATTAGCAAACTTGATGCATTATATCAGAAGTAGATAATAGGGAACTATTATATCCACTTCTGATTATATTTTTCTCTTCTGTAATTTAACAGCGGGGTATTACGCCGATTTAGAAGCTGATCCCCAAACCTAGTAGCAATTAAGATGATTGATTGACTGAGTAGCTGGTTGACTGAGTAGCTGAATGACTGGTTGTCTGCCTGACTGACTGGGTGGCTGGCTGGCTAGCTGTCTGACTGACTGTCTGTCTGACTGACTGACTGACTGACTACCGGTAACTGATTGACTGACTGGCTGGTTGGCTGGGTATAGCTGAATGACTGGCTGGCCGGCTGAATCCAAAAGACATCTCAATCAGACATTCGCGATTCACTGCTTGATTGCACACAGCTTTATCTGTTGGAAGCATTTGCAAAATTGACGACAGCGTCGCAAGGCGCTGCGGTATGTGTTTGAACTTCAGAAGCTTGCAGAGCGTAGAGCGCGGGGGAGCGGCGGGCGTGCGCGCATGGGGAGGGAGCAGGGGCGTAGCTACGGGGGGGCCTGGTGCCCCTGTCCCTGGTGAAATTTTCTGTGCCCCCCCAGGTGCCCCCCCCCCACTGAAAATGCATGCTTGATAAAAAAAATTGAATTAAAAACAATGCCGTTAGAACAGTATAATACAATGAAAGAAAGTTCGAACCACATCTCAATAAAATTATATATTGTTATATTGTGCCCCCCCCCACGAAAATGTAAGGCCCCCCCAGTGCCCCCCCCCCCGCTGAAAAAATCCTAGCTACGCTACGTGAAGGAACACTGTACATTGTACGGGAGGTTGACGTTGTACAACACAGCTGCTTCCGTCCACAAGCACTTGGAACGTCTCAATTTAAAAAAAAAGGTAATTAAACACGAAATGTATTTACTACCAAAGTCTTAATGTTTTTCTACTCTATTTCGCATATTATTGCCGATAATTACCCGTAAATGCCGGTCAAATACTCAACTGCACAAACAACATCAGGAGTGTATCAATATTGATAGACTCCTGACAACATGAATAAGAGAGCATGTTATTCATGTTGTTTGTGCACAGGGTGGGTGTGCACAGGGGGGTTGTGCGCAGGGGGGGGGGCGTGGGTGTACTTGTGTGTTGCAGATGGGCATTTGACCGGCATTTACGGGTAATTATCGGCAGTAATAGGCGAAATAGAGTAGAGAAACATTAAGACTTTGGTAGTAAATACATTTCGTGTTTACATTATTTATTTTTATTGAGACGTTCCAAGTGCCTGTGCTTCCGTCGTCCTCGCTTTCGCTGTTTTTTTTTGCCTGTTTTTTTTTCTGCTGGTGTCGACGCTATCATGGTTGTCGTCGCCGTGCAATGTCGTCATCGTTGTCGTCGTCGTCATCGTTGTCGTCGTCGTCACTGTAGCTGTTTTTGTCGTCAACATCACATTTGCTGTTGTACAGTTGTTGTCGTCGTTCACGGCGCGCTCGTCGCTGTCGCTTTTTTGTTGACGCTCTACCTACGAGCATCGGGATAGCCAACTCGATCAGGCGCCGGTTAGCTGGTTTCACCGCTCCAATTCGCTACATACGCTACGCTAATGCCGCCCATGCAATATCAAGCATGCTGTTTAGTACTGGCGGAACATTCGGCGTCTTCGCCCTGTATGGAACACTGTTTGTGTTCTTTTTCGGTCTGTAGCCGGGAGCGTTGGCAAACGTTATCGTAGATCTCTTCGGAATTAAAAAGTTCAACAACAGCTATGGTTACATTATGTTTGCTTACGGAATTGGAAATGTAATTGGAGCTCCCATATTGCGGGGTACAGTCTTAAAAATCCAATTACGACATTACTACTAATAATCTTACCGAATTTGATATTTCAGCGTGTTTTTTTCTGGTCATTAGATAATTTTACGTGATTGTACAGTTGTTTTTAGCGCGTAAAGAGTCTGACGAAGGATTTGCACGTGTATATGTGTTAATCATTTCTAGGTTCAAATCGCTCGGCAATTATGGTTTCTTGGTGTTATACAGCTGGCAATGCAGTATATTGCTGTTATGCACGACTTATATATTTATTATAGGAAATGATTCCTTCTCTTTATGAATTAATCGATACTAACAACTAATCAACTGATCGACCGACCGAAGTACTGACTGGCGAACTGACCATGCACCTGACCGACTGACTGATTGATGGATGGATGAATTGATTGAACGATTAATAGATGGTTTCTTGGTGTTATACAGCTGGCAATGCAGTATTGCAGTTATGCACGACTTATATATTTAATATAAGAAATAATTCTTTCTCGTCATTAATTAATCGATACAACAACTAATCAACTGATCGACCGACCGAAGTACTGACTGGCGAACTGACCACCTGACCGACTGACTGATTGATGGATGGATAGATTGATTGAACGATTAATAGATAGATTGATTCTGTGCGGTGGTTCGTCCAGTCTCCTGAGTTCTGCTATTATCGTCCTGCTGTATATCCTCGCCAAAAGACAAAAACCCGCACCGACCGACGGTGACAGAAAGCAACGTCGCTCTCTGGTAGAATTTCATCATAGATCTGAGGAACAGTATCGCTGAAGGGGTCGTTGTCGTATATGTAGTACCCAAGGTGTCGGCCAGTATGTCGCCTACGCCCACTCACTAACCCAAACCCTAACCCTAACACCCTAACCCTACCCCTAACCATATCAAATAGTTACGACGGGTACATATTATACGCCATTATACGACAACGACCTTTCGTGCAACAGTATCATCCTCGTACGATGTCTACGCTAACAGCTGAGACTGAGGTAGCCGACGTTACATCCAGGAGTATATCTTAGTGACACCCAGGAGCCTGGGGACCTATCTGTCACGTTCGAATTATGCTCTTTGATGATGTGAGTAGTGAAGTTGCTCTAACGTATGATGTATATGCACACCATGTTTAAGGCGTTTAAAACGTTTGTCTGTTTCGAAAGTGAGTTAGCATAGCATCATGCTATCGCCCATTCGTGACTGTTCACCATGCATTCATATATAAGACGCCGGCTTCATAATCTAAGTAACTAAGTATCCAAGTATCTGTAGGATTTTATGATTTTATGATTTTTAGTTTTATACTACTATCGCCGTTACTCTACATAGAATATATATATATATATATATATATATATATTAAGGAGTTGTCTATTTCTTAAATA
This sequence comes from Priapulus caudatus, assembly GCF_000485595.1. Lineage (NCBI taxonomy): Eukaryota > Metazoa > Priapulida > Priapulimorpha > Priapulimorphida > Priapulidae > Priapulus > Priapulus caudatus. The sequence goes on from NW_014577085.1 coordinate 580,686, forward strand.
GGTTCACGAACATAAACTATATAAGCTTGAGATGTTGAAAATAAAATTGACGCGATGGTGGGCAGTGACCCTGATTGTTACATTGATTGTTCTATTGATTTCCCCTCATCTTTACGATATATTTATCGTACACATCATGTGTCTTCTGACGATATTAGGACGTGAATTTTTCTATTATCTGTGAACGATGGCTTTTATCTATGGATGAATTGGATGCAAAGCGATAGCAAAAAATCAGCGCAACAACTGTGTTTACCATTTGATGTGGTTCTATCTTATTTACGCTTTATTATCCGTTGGGTTCTGAATAGAAACGTATGATTCTAGGCGAACACAAAATAATGCTTACATGTATGAATATATATTTAAGATATCCGCGCTAATTATGTGATCGAAGATTCATTAAAATGATCATGACCAGTAAACATCATAGCCTAACACTGGAATTTCAAGATAAACAAACCGATCGTAGTTCAGGCGACTGGCATGAGCGTTTCGATTCCGTGACGCTGTAAACTGGCGGACAGTTTTTCATAAGTCGAATCTAAAGACTTCATTAAATGAATTATAGAATTTTGATAAGCGCAGTACTTGGTGAAAGTAACTATGCAGAGACGACAATGCGCGCACGTTTTCTACACTTATAATATTTAACGAATTATTATTGGGAGTGAAAGACCAACTATCATCATGAGTGTTTAATTGTAGATCTATTATTATACTGGTATATATGGCAAATTTACCGGATTTACCACACAAACTGGAACTAGGAGATGATACCTGGGTCCCGAGCCCGACGGCCATGAATTGCCGCGACAGAGATGACGCGAAACTATTTTTACACGTATGAACTGTCCAATCAGCGCGCAGCGCTTCTACGATTTCATGACTAAGTGTCGGCGAAAATCTCTCACAACAACCACACATCAATTTCTCGATTTTTCAATTTCTCAACATCAACTTTTCTGTTCACACTAGCGATTTTTAGCTGGGAAATTGAAAAATCGCTGAAAATCGCGCCAATTTCTCGATTCTACGACAAAAAGTCGCCAGTGTAAACCTAGCATGACACAGAAAGAGAGAGAGAGAAAGAGAGAGATCGAGGGAGAGAGCAAATGAAAGAGAGAGAAAAAGAGAGAGAGAGAGAGAGAGAAGGCGAATGCAAATGAGAGAGAGAGAGAGAGAGAGAGAGAGAGAGAGAGGGCGAGAGATCGAGGGAGAGAGGGCGAGAGATCGAGGGAGAGAGCGTGAGCTAGAGCGATACAGAGGGAGAGAGAGAGTGGGAGAGCGAGCGAAAGATAGATAGATAGACAGAGAGACTGAGAGAGCTATAGCGACAGATACTCGCACGAACGCACGCACACACAGAAATACTAATCATATACATATATTACGTCGTAACTGACTGATTGATGGCATGGATGGATTGATTGAACGATTAGATAGATCTGATCTTGCATCGATTTCTGTTGAATTAGCTGCACCTTTCGTGATTACACTAAGGCGAGTAGTCGGTATATCGTTCCTTTGCGCTGGCTCGTCCAGTCTGCTGAGTTCTGCTATTCTCGTCTGCTGTATTCTGCCGACAAAAACAAAAACCCGCATCGACCCACGCTTGACAGAATGAACGCCACCTTTAGTAGAATTTCATCATAGAGTTGAGGACAGTATGACCCTCGCTAAGATGTCTACGTTAACAGAAACGAACTGTGCGTAGCTGACGTTAGTGAGTCCAGATTTTTTATCTTTTGATTTCTTATTATCTTTTACTGTTTGGAATGGGATAGAATGGGATGGGATGGCATGCGATGGCATGCGATGGCATGTGATAGGACGGGATGGGATGGGATGGGATGGGATGGCATGGGATGGCATGCGATGACATGGGATGGCATGGGATGGGATGGCATGGGATGGGATGGCATGGGATGGCATGGGATGGCATGGGATGGCATGGGATGGGATGAGATGGGATGGGATGCGGTGCGATGGAATGGGATGGGATGGGATTGCATGGCATGGCATGGGATGGGATGGCATGGCATGGCATGGCATGGCATGGCATGGCATGGCATGGCATGGGATGGCACTGAATGTGATGAGATGGGATGGGATGGGATGTGTGATGGGATGCGGTGCGATGGGATGGGATGGGATGGCATGGAATGGGATGGATGGATGAATGGATGCATGGATGGATGCATGGATAGATAGATAGTTCAATTTTTTGGCGGTATTTTCTTTTCAACCAAGCTCTCATCAGCTGAGTAACGCCACTGATTTCCCCGGGCAACGCCGGGTATCCTGCTAGTATATATATATTAACGGAGCTTTCTATTCCTGCGATACGCGGGACCGCCTGCTATTGTAAGGATGTCAGCTATAGTTCATGTTGTGAAAATATGTGGTAATGTGTAATAATGTAATGTGCAATAAGTATGTGGTCTAACCTTCATTTTCCGAAAAACACACCACGAGAATAGTTCATACTTGATCTCCTGCGTTTTATTGAAACTGTATGTTTCATTGTACTAATTCATTATTATTCCTATTGCATGTCTTCTAACATGTATAGACGTTATATTATGCTGAGCTTTTTTGTCTATTATATTATAGGAAATCACGTTTAAACACGATATTTCTGTTCTATTGCAAGCTGCAATCTTCTTCACGCCGCATTGCGCATGTGCAACTGTTAAATTATTTCACACACAGGTCCCATAGCTAGCGCATTGCTGAATAAGCTTGGCGCTCGACGGACGGTGATCATTGGAGGCGTGTTGGCATCGGGCGGTCTCATTAGCGGTTACTTCGCCCAAAGCACCTATCACATCATCATCTCGTTTGGATTGGTAGCAGGTATGGTTGTTTCTTCTGAATTCGGCCTCGGCTAAAGGGCGCATTGCTTAACAATATGTGCCCTTGAAAAGCAATGCAATCCTTGTGCACGTAATTAAGTGTTCACCGCTTTATTGGGACCACCGCTTAATCTGGACATTTCAATGGTTTCCGACCTGTCCCGACCAAGCGGAGACTTCTGCATAACGATTTGCTTTCATGCGATATGTTATTGCGTATGTCAATGCCCGCCCGCATTGGAATTGTTCGTACATGCTGATCGTACTGTCGTTCGAATAAGTGCTGATATGAAATCCCCGTGCTGTGCTAAGCATTATTCTAATGAGTGTAAAATCTATAAATGCATTACGCCGTCACTCACCACTATTATAATTTGTTTATTTTACAGGTATCGGTTTTGGAATAGCCTACACGCCATGCGTCATTATGGCGGGAACGTATTTCAATAGATGGCGCTATCTGTCTACAGCCGTCGCGTGCAGCGGCGGTGGATTGGGCGTGATTGCCTTCTCTTTCATCTTTAGCAATCTGACGGAGGCTTATGGCTTGCGAGGCTCTATGCTAATAAACGGTGGCATAGCCCTGAATCTCGTGCTCTGTGGTGTCCTCCTGCGACCGTTGTCTACCGCACCAGCCGCTAAGATACCTGCCTGTGACGTCACGTTGCTGCGTGACGTCAAATTGCTCATCTTCGCCGTCAGTATGATCCTCTGGAACATCGGCACAGTGACGGTTTTTGTCACAGTCAGTGATTATCTCATAGAGAGTGGGATAGCGCAAGATAAAGCCTACTTTCTACTTACGATCATCGGTATATCCAACACGATCGGGCGCCTGTTAGCTGGTTTCACCGCTCTAATTCGCCACATACGCTACGCTAACCATTGGGTTTACACCGTATCCGTGGCCGGCCACGCAATATCGAGCATGCTGTTTAGTACTGGCGGAACATTCGGCGTCTTCGCTCTGTATGGAACACTGTTTGGGTTCTTTTTCGGTCTGCAGCTGGGAGCGTTGGCAAACGTTATCATAGATCTCTTCGGAATTAAAAAGTTCAACAACAGCTATGGTTACCTTATGTTTGCCGAGGGAATTGGAAATGTAATTGGAGCTCCCATTGCAGGTACAGTCTTGAAAATTCAATTACGACATTACTACTAATAATCTTACCGAATTTGATATTTTAGCGTGTCTTTTCCATCTAGTCATTAGATAATTCTACGTGATTGTAGTTGTTTTGAACGCGTAAGGATTATGACGAAGGATTTGCACATGTATGTGTTAATCACTTCTAGGGGCAAATCGCTCGGCAACTATGGTTTCTTGGTGTTATAAAGCTGGCAATACAGCGACCTGATCACCTGACCGACTAACTGATTGATGGATGGATGGATTGATTGAACGATTAATAGATCGATTGATCGATTTCTGTTGAATTAGGTGCACTTCGTGATTACACAAGGAGTTACGTCGTATCGTTCCTTTGCGCTGGTTCGTCCAGTCTGCTGAGTTCTGCTATTCTCGTCCTGCTGTATTTCTGCGACAAAAGACAAAAACCCGCATCGACCCACGTTGACAGAAAGCAACGCCACTCTTTAGTAGAATTTCATCATAGAGTTGAGGAACAGTATGACCCTCGCAAGATGTCTACGTTAACAGCTGAGACTGTGGTAGCTGACGTTAGTGACGTCCAGGAGCCTGGTAACCTAGCTGTCACGTTGGAATAGTGCTCTTTATTGATGTGAGTAGTGAAGTTGCTCTAACGTATGATGTAGGCACCATGTAACACCATGTTTAAGGCGTTTAAAACGCTTGTCTGTTTTGAAAGTCAGTTAGCATAGAATCATGCTATCACCCATTCGTGACTGTTCACCATGCATTCATATATATGACGCCGGCTTCATAATCTAAGTATCTAAGTATCTAAGTATCTATATAATTTTATGATTTTAAGTTGTATACCACTATCTCCGTTACTCTACATAGAATATATA
>NW_014577085.1:585563-592722 GCF_000485595.1 Priapulus caudatus
GGCATACAGGTATATTATATAATATATATATATATATATATATATATATATATCATATATCGATTATCATATATCAGTGAGTCATGATAATCGACTAATCAAAATATCCAAAGCAAGAGAACGATAGCCACTTGTATACGTTTGTAATGACTCATCAAAATATCCAAAGCAAGAGAACAAACGCCACTTGAATACGATTGTTTTGGTACACTGTCGATATATAAGTAGTGTTTCGGCGTGTTTTCCATGAAAAACACGTGTTTACTAATTAATATAATATATAATATCACTATAATTTAGTTCTTTGTACGTTCACCTAATTTTCATACGTTCAGAGTTACGAGAGAGTGTAGGATCTCATAATGTTAAGAGGAAATTTGCTAGAATTTTTCATTCTCGTAACGTTACAATGTCACGAACAGTCTACGATTCGAAGTTAATGTTAAGACTAATTTTGTTTCTGACAACGGGCCCCTGTTTTCGCAAAACGAATTTGCATCAATTCTTTGAAAAGGTCACGGCTATTCTTGAAAAGGGCGGAACAGACATCTATCAGCATCCCAGCACAATCAAAAGATTCTGCACCTCCTCCTACCCGAAACTCTCTTCGGGCATGTAAAAAAATACCTTCCTCTCCACAAACAACATGATGAATGGGTCTATACGTTCATCTCGTTTGTTTTGGTTTGTTTTGATAGTCGCCACGCTCGCGTCTTGTGTTGCAGTGCAGAATGAATTCAAGAGCGTGTCGTTTTTCCATCAGATATTATTTATATGTGGTTAACGATCATAATATCAGGAGTGAATAAAGAGATCTCTATTATTCACTCCTGATAATATGCATAAAATACTGTGATGTACAATAAATGTGTATGAATTTGAGTTTTGTGATCGATTCTCATCCAATCAGCAGCCCCGTGACAGTAAATTTTCTCAAGTTCCTGTTATCGTAAGATTTGACTTCCCTAGAAAGCTTGATGATAATTAATATAATCGTTGTATCATTTGTTTCCGTATCTCCGCATCAAATTCAGCGTCAACACTGTGACAGTGTGAGTCCAGATGCTCTGAAGTGAGTGTACCGTACGCATGAAAGAGAATAGCAATTATGGTATACATGCTAATGTTTAATAATTTTAATTAATTACTACAAACACAATAAAAGTTTTAACGCCGATAATGATCTTATCGGTACAATGCTTATTACGAAAGCGAGAAAGAACCACAACAAATATTTGAGAAGCATCATATATTAACATTATATGAGTAATGAATATCATAGCCAATTCAAAATAGATAAAAAAAAGACTAGGTAATGAGTTATTTGAGAAACCGTACATGTATTTTGTACCAGTTCGATGTTATAGATGTCATGAACATCAGTAATTTGAGTTCTCTATCCACTGGGGTGGCATGATCTATACGCTTAGCAAACTTGATGCATTTTACTATTTGGTTCGGTAATTCAACAGCCGGGGATAATACTGATTTAGAAGCTGATCCTTATGTGAGGATTCCATATTGTAAATAGGGGATAGGAAAGCGCATAATATACAGAAGTAAGAGTGTTAGTATCTACGTATTGTCTGAATTGTATGTTTGATGTATTGTATTGTCATCCGCGAACAGTATTGTAACAAAGTTAGATGGAGATGGGAGATCATTTATGTAGACCAAGAACAAAAGTGGACATAGCGTTGATCCTTGTGGTACGTAACAATGGAATTTGTAACGGAAACAAAAGTATTTGAGCATCTAATCGGTAGCTTTTATCTCATTGTAAATTATAATTGTGTCTTACGGAATTAGATTAGATCGTATAAACTTATCGGTAAATATTTAAAAAAAATACTCGGTTACTCATTTCATGGAGAGTGTATCGTAAAATCAGAAAACTTGTTATATTACTCAGAAGACACTCACTTAATCACCTTATTTTATTTTCCATACAAAATACAATGGCATTTAACTTGCAAGATTGTGCGCATGACAGACTCTACCGTGAGGTTGTGCACGTACCACCACATCCGCACGTCGATCTGGAGGTATTGTTGAATAACCTAGAGGACGACGTTCGACATGTCGTTGTAAACGAAATCGAACGTATCTTAGGTTGGTCATTTAGAATATCTTTATCAGTGTTGATTACAATGATTCAGCCAACAACAGGAAAAGAGTTACCCCAAGAAATCGATGTGACATTCAGCACAAAATTAGCCGATATCGGCGAAGAGTGGTATAATGATGCAAAATGTAGCCTACTAAAACGCGTAGAAGCGTTTACATGCACTATTAAAATCAAACTGGTCATTGAAGACTGTTAATAAAATAATTCTTCACGTAAGAAAGTTGGACGTGCTGCGAGCGAAAAAGGGTCATGGAGACGTTCTTTTGCCTAAAAGGTTATCTGCAAAGCAAGCAGTAATTAATCTACAGCATATACGCGAAAATAAGTGCTTTCTCTACTCTGTACTGGCCGCAATTCATCATGGTCGTTTCGTGTCACATAAATACCGTGTTCGTAACTACCACAATTATATTGACGATCTAAGCATGAAGGGCATAGCGTATTCCGTGGATGTTAAGTCTGGTATAACTAGATTTGAGAAACAAAATCCGAGATATGCCATCACGGTGTTCGAATGGACTGACTTATTAAACGACGAGCTACTAGTTAAAGTTGTCAGACAACCATCGAGTAAGGTTTCAAATGGCCGCAAGATAATAATGTTGCTATTAGTAAAAGACGACCGAGGAAAATACCACTATTTGCCAATTGTCAATCTAAATCGACTACTAAATTCAAAGTGTGGTGTGAGAAATAGGTATTGTTGCGAGCAATGTCTGCAGCCTTTCCATCAGAAATCTTTATACGTCGTTCACCACCAATGGTGCTACGAAGGAAGGCGTCAGATTGAGAAACTGCCAGAGGAGGGTAGTATAAGTACAACTTCGACAACTGGCGAAAAACGATATCACTTAGCTATTACGTCATAGCCGATGCAGAATGTATCACAACAAAGGTCAAGGATCTGTCGGGAAAGGTACAAAAATATCAACCGATTAAGAAACCAATCAACACGGTTTGCTCGCCTGCTCATTGGACACTGAGAACGGACGTCAGTGCATAATGAGGTGCAGGGCGACTTATAGATAGGAAGAGAGGAATATTCGAGAGGGAAGGCAGGGTGTGGCACTGGTATACGTAGTTGGGTTTGTGTATGGAGTCACATATGTATTAGAATAAAGCCGCTATAATATACAAGAAGTCTTCGACCATCACTGTTAACGAGCATTGACCAACTTGTACGAGTGACGGACAAAACCAGCCTTACAATACCGAGGTCACAGAACATTCGCTGTACGTGATTTCTCACTTTTACAAACTGATTGTGAAATATAATCAAAACACTTCCTGTTCACATCCTGTTTTTATTCCATAAGCCCATCCTGTTTTTTCATTCCTTATCAGATAATGATAGTGCTGTATCTAAAATATGAACTCATATAGGGTATCGAGGTCATGCACTTTTACCACCTTAACGAGGACAGACTGGACCCCAATATAGTCTCAATGTATGGGAGAGCAGGGTACACTGAGAGTTCTATGATGCCACTGAATGAGGGTAAGATTCGGCTAGTAACAAAAATTGGGGTTAAAATGCACCACCACGGGGCGTCACGTCACTTACGGGCAACCGCCAACCGGCAGTTAGATGCGATATGATATGACTCGGCGCATACAGTTTGAATATTTCATCATAGCTCCTCCTTTTTAAATCAGCAAATTGGACTCGAAAAAATTACCTTTTATATATAAGATTAGATATAGAATAACTCTCTATATAAATATTCCTACGTTTGGAACATCATACTCATATGCACTGATTAATCAGCCAAAAATCGTCGCTATTTACAGTTGACCTCAACGCACTATAAATTACTGTATTCTTTTGTTGAATAGCTATCCCATTGATCAATATTATTTTACCTTGCGTTTTATGCTTCTCTTTGCCGCCACCTTTCGCAGTGACAGATCGTAGCTCTTTATGTGTACAATGAATTATTGCGGTAACGGTCTATAACTATATCTCCAAGCTAGTTATTACATTCGCCTTACTACATGCGTTTCTTACAAATTCTTTCATACAATGCACTTTATTAAACATTAAAACAATCCTCTTCTATAGATTCTGTTCCTCGTAAGAATTCATATTATGTTAAGAGTATTGATATTAAGCAGTCATATTTATATTATCTACGTTAAATGCACGCCATAGTATTACTATAGTTATCATACGTGTTCAGGTGCACACAGTGTGAATATATTGTTATCTTTTTTGTGCGTATCTCGCAGTCTCTTATTTAATGTTTCGGTCAAATTATTGCCAAACCCTAGATCTCCTCAGTTTATCTTAGTAACTATGTATTTCCTTCATGCCCCTGAAGGGCCGCTCAAAAAATAAAACATTGTCAAAATCATTGTCATTGCCCATAGATTACCCATAAGGCTTCGTCTTTTTCTTCTAACTCCGCTATGTTAAAATTAAATGATAATTTCTCCGCATGAGAATTATCACCAAACATATGAACAGCATAACGCACGTTAAATTCGTACTTTTTCCTGATAGAGTCTTGCAACACGTGTCGTTCAGAAACACGAGAATCATTCCATGCTGCGAGACGACAGTTTGCTCTGCAAGAACATCGTCTGTCAAAATGGCTCATCTGCCAGGATTGCAGTTAGCTTGCGTAATCGAGATTAATCCAAAAATCAGTTGATCTTTACAAGGTAAACGTAAGCAATAGATAATTTGTACGGTTCGTTTGCTAAACGTTTCCAGATCTTTGACCTTATTCTATTAGCTGGTGTTGAGTTTTTTACACAACTAGCTTATCTGAAGCAACTAAGCACAATAAATCAGGACAGGAAGGAGACTCCTGATAAATTAAATAAAGATAAACATCTGTACCGATCACATCTACATAAACAGTAATTCACTCACACTTACTTCGCACCACGTGGCTCGACCTTATAATAGATGGCTGTCAAACACTCACTCTCTTCCGTTGCGAACTAGGAGAGACAACTAACTCTCGCTTCCTTCTCCTTTTAAGAAGGTTTGCCACCGTGAAAGATGTTCCAAGAAAAATTCAACGAAACTTTATCTGTACACCTGTATTAAAATTAACGAGAACTATTTGTAAGAAACGAAATTGTCAATGATGAAAAATGCGGCCTCGTTATAATCAGCATAATAGATCAAATCAAATATCTGTAAATGATATTAAAAAAAGTTAATCTCGACACTTGCACAATGGTATACACATACGACATACTAGATACACATCACAGCGATGCATATCAACTTAAAACTCGACTTCTCAACACTCGAGTCAACGCGTCGGCGTCACACTCGTCTTCCCCTCCCTCTCTCCTCTAGCTATCCTTTAAAGGGGGATAACTAAACATTCTTTCTCCGTGTCGATGGTGTCGCGTTCTAGCTTCAGAACAGCCTGAGTAAGCGTTGATCGGGAAACAGCGCATATGTAACTCTTCAGCTGTTCTTGTTTTACTTGGCTGTTGTTCTTATCTCTGCTGCGTTCTGCACATCTTACGACTAGTCGACTTTCACTAGAAATCGGCACCGTGCATGTAACGTCGCCGTGTACACAACACAAGATTCGCCACGCTACGAAATCTGTTTATAATGATCCGATACTCTGAACTTTCGGTCGCATGCATATTCATGATTGCATACGCTACAAAAGTTAATGCGATATTCCTGTCACAGACGTTCACGTAGATTTTTACTAACCAAGACATCTCATTGTATTTACTTTACAGATTACAATTCAGACATTTACGTTATAAAAGCTGAGATCGCTATGATGCAACTTCCTAAGCAAAAATAAGATTAGACATAAACAAAGAACGGAAACTCACCAGTTGATGCAATCAAATCCGCTTGAAAGCCTCTCAGCTGATATGCGCCTTCGTGATATAACCGGCAGGTGCTTTTGCTGTGGAATACTATCGCCTAGGTGACGCCCCGAGTATGCAAAAACAAGACATTCACGGCCTTAATCAGGAGCAAGCAGACGCAGCGGCAGCTTGCTGCATTGTCATGGGACTTCATCGCAGCGATCATCCTAATGTCGCATAAGAATGGCCGATGTCCATCCGACTCAAACCAACCTGGAGAGACAACTCTATCTGCAGTACTGTCTCTTGACAACATGCCCTGCTTCTCATGACAATGCGTTTAGCCCTGAAACATGGTGTTGAACAAATATTGATGCAAATATCACTTACGTCAATATTCTCTGCGCACCGAACACACGCTTGTCGCTTCACTGGAGTTGTAAAGTCAATCCACTAACCAGTAGCTGCGTTGATAGGCGCTTGCTGCAAGACAGGTAAAGACCTTGGATGTCGGAAGGTACCGGACGTGTGTATTTCGCATTTCCGGAAAACTCAACCTGATCCCGTCTCGCAATATCACCGCGCTATGCAAAATAGTAGACCACCAGACACGTATGAGTATGCAAACACATTGTGCTGCTGTGCTATTCAGTGTTTTACTACATGCATGTATGGTAGAACAGCCAATTCTCCTAGCAAAAAACACAAAACGATACAAGGGCATATTGCATATGTCCGAATAAGGCTGCATCAGGCAAAAATAAGTATTGTTGATAAGAAATGATTGTAAGAGTTCAGTGCTATATTCCTGTACAGCATACATGATTTAACTAAATTACAATATATTTCTATACACGCGGTCAAGCTAATATCCAAAACGATTTTGTACGTGCCCTTTTCCTCTTGAAAAGTGAACTTAATAAACGGAAGTGACGTACGCTGCGCCTCATGGTGCGGGGGAAAACGTGACGTAATACAGCGGAAGTGATGTGCGCCATGTGACAGTCGAGTGACGTTAAAATTAATCCGTAAGATGGAGCACTCCACGGCAGTTAGATGCGATATGATCATGACTATCTAGGCACTTAGGTACTATGACTACTAGCCCCTTAAAAAAAAAAAACCTAACCCTTCAACCTAACCGATAACTAAACCTAAAACATAAGCTAAAACCCTAACCCTAACTCCTAACAAAATAAAATTAAATTAAATTAAAGTCTAGTAGTTACCATC
>NW_014577085.1:592747-602248 GCF_000485595.1 Priapulus caudatus
ATGTACCCCTGATCTTGGCCAAAAGCGAGGATCCATGCATTATAATTTTCTAAATGATCCAATTGAACCCAATCATAGTCAGGGGCATTCCCAGCAGCTGCTCTATTTTGCCGTCCTCTACCACGACCCCTGCCTCTTCTGGCTGCATTCTGCCCTCTCCCAGGTCTGCCATGTGCCCCTCTGGGCCTGCCACGTGCCCCTCTGGGCCTGCCACGTGCCCCTCTGGGCCTGCCACGACCCCCTCTGGGGGGTAGGGGGTCAGAGTCAACATTATGTACATCGTCATGCAATACAGGCTTGTCTGCATCATTTTCACTATCCGAACCGGACGGCCAATCATCGTCTGACGGCAAGAATTCGCCCTCAGAATCGCTGTCAGCGAATAATTGGTCTATTGCTTCTTCAACACTGAACAGTCTTCTGGTCATTTTGGCAAAAAAATCGGTGATTTTCCGTCGAAATTTACTCCAAAACTTTGAATAACAACACAAGATTATTATGGTGTAGAATTGATGCGCTACCCCTCCGCCATCTAGCGGGGATATATAAAAGCAATTCCTAGCCGTATTTTCGTATTTTTTTTAATGTTTTATAGTGGGGTGTATCCTGTCGCAATTCGGCGACGGTGGCAGGGAAAGGGTTAATGTAGGCAGATATTGGTCCAATATCGGCCTAGTGATATTGGCCGCAATATTGTTTCTTGCTAATATTGGCCGATATTGGACCAATATCTGGCCTATAATGGTCCAATATATTCCTGGTGATATTGGCCCAATATTGTTTTGCCAACATTGCGTCCAATATCAGCTTGATGGGTGTGTATCTAGATAACCTGTGCCAATAATAATGTTCGGAAATATACCCTGTCCAGCGGCACGTCCCCAGCTACCTTAACAATAGGAGTGCGCCCCCCCCGCTGGGGCAAGGTCTATAGATAAACATGTTATCTATAGCTATGTTTATCTATAGGTCTTGCCCCCCCTGGGGGGAGGGGCTTGTGCGTTCTATGTGCGCACACCGTGTGCTATATCAAAGCTCGGTACCCAGTGGCGTGAGTTAGAGGGGCCAAAGGAGGCCATGGCCCCCCTGTTGATCCGAAAGTTAACATAAAAAAATTAAAAATAAGAAATGTCTGTACTCAAGGGTGCCTCAAATACCATTCCTGCGATTCTACATTTGCAAAATTTTTAGGCAAAACCGCCAGAGAAACAACGAACACAAATGTCGCCTTTTTACATGGGCCCCAAACGAAAGATTGCAGAAGCTGAGCGGCGTGGAGCATAGGGTGTGGAGGGGAAGCGGAGGAACCATTAAAATATTCATCCACTATTTTGCGCAGTTCGCTGTTTTTTGATCCCCGCTTGTTAAAAAATCCTTGGCTAGCCACTGTCCCATGCCGATTCTCCCTTGAGCAAAACAGTGCTTCCGTGCTTTGTTCACTTTCTTCAGACGGCTGACAGCTTCTACTGTACAGAACAACCTGGAAGAACCTCTTTAGGTTGTTCATCGTCAATCATTTTGTTACTTTCACCCTGGCATGATGAGAGATGATTGAGGCCCTCCTTCAAGTTAAGGCATGGAATTCATATGTTCCCGCGGTGCCTTTATTCCGCCAAATTATCCCTATCGTAATAATGACAGCAAGACGGCATGACTTAGTGCTATTGCCCACTTCACAGTCCCTATCGCTTAGGTGGAAAATTACATAATTGACTTACGTATTTTATACAGTTGTGCGCATTAGCGGTCTTGAGTAGGAACAAAGGACGCCCATCGTGCGTTCCAGAGCTAATGTCGAGGCAATAGTGTGAGCCACAGCAATTGTGCCCTGAAATTGTTTCCACTGTGCCAGAATGCCTAACCACACTTGCACAGCCGGTCCATAACCTTGTCCAGTCGCGGTTCCGGCCAACACAACCACATACCGGTTATGGTTATTACCATGGTCTACGCCGTGATGGAAACGTCAATTATGAAGCTACTTTGCTGCGTGCACAACTCGACGAAACTGTAGATTAGTGAGCCTTTAAGCCCGGCGCACACCGTGGCGATTTTTATCGACAGTACCGTCGATTGTTTATCGCTGGTAACTGTACGATAAAAATCGCCACCGTGTTGCGCCACCCGGCGACAACTTCAACCGTCTATCAGCCGACTACCATGTTGATGAACTGTAGTGACCCCTGGCTTCCAAACCCCAACTGCATGCATTGCCCCTTCCCACACTCAGCGATTAAATTCAGTAGATTGAGCCCAAGAGCGACGAGCGCCATCTGTCGTGGCGGGAGTGTTCGTTCAAACACACACCGCGCTATTTGATCACGTGCTTCATAATCATGCATTTATGGTTTAATCGCAAAAACTGTGATGCACGAGATCCATCGCAGTGCGGCGCACATCGATAAGCGATTGTTCAGCGGACTGCCGGCAACAAATATCAAACATGTTTTGATATTCCAGGTCGACGAGTTTCTGGCGTCCCAAAATCGGTGACGCCGGGCAGCGCACACGTTGGGCGACTTTCTCGGCGCCTTTTTTGTCCGTCGCCTCTCGCGTTCCGGCAACAGAATCGCCGGTACTAGCGATAAAAATCATGCCGAACGTGCTGCGCCCTCATGAGTAGCGCTTCTCTACTGGTTAGGGCTTACCGTTGCGGTTATCCTCCTCGCCTCGGCGATGACTGCCTGCTGTCCCATGACGAAGGCTGCGCATCCTTTTACTGAATTTATATTGCATCGTAATTATGTGTTGCCAATATAGCGCATGTGAGTTCTAGCACCATGCGTTGTGGATTTTCACGAGACTACGACAGCAGCCGGTGGAATCATTGGCAATCGCTCTTTTTCGGACAGCGGATGAGCGCTATAACCATGATTGGTTCAATTTAGATCGTGACGCGAGGGTACACACTTTTGTCAGGATATGGGTACGTGCTCTCTGTTCAGAGCAAGATCTCTTGACATATACGCCTCTTCTTCACTTGCACCGGCTTGGAACTTGTTTAGGGAAGAGGTAATGTTCTTGCACTCGTTGTACGTGCATACATATAATTTTATGTCAGAGCGGAAAGATATCCTGATTCTGCTGGGCTAGAGATAGCATACGTCTAGTCGCCCAATAGAAACTGAAATAAGTGAGTCTTTTTGTTTGGACATCTACACGAAGGAAGCTGTGCTTCTTCTGTCAGAACGAGTTTTTCGTGGGTACGGTATGTCACCCTCTGTTCATACATGGAGTGGTTTTAGGTGTTATACGCTAGCGCGTCCCATTACTCGCCTAGCTCTGCCACGACCAAGCCTGCAGTGCTTCCTTTCACTTTTCCCCTCTCTCTCTCCGTTCTCTGTAGGCTCTGTCCTCTCATCCATCCTTTAACATCACATCTCTCGTGCTCTCATCAACTTACTCTATGATACTGTATCTTTCCTTTCTCCCGTCCTCGCGGATCTCCTCTTCGCTTGTTTAACACTGCTCTCTCCCCGGATAGGTATACCTGTTTCTGTGGCCTACTTCTACTGTCACCTGCCTATCGATACTCTTGTCTAGATACGGCATGTCTGTCTCTCGAGTCATCTGCGAGTCTACTGCATCTGCGCGGGCCTAAAGGAGAGTCATCGATCTCTCTCTGCGAGCAGTACATCTCTTCTCTCTGCTCTCTCTCTCTCTTCTCTGTTCGTCGATACAGGGGTGTGTCACTAGCCGAATCAGTGAAAAGCTGACGAAAGAGATGCATGCGCCGACGATCACTGGACGACTGCCAGGTGAGTCCTGGCGACTCGGCGGAGGAGACTGAGGAGGTAGGTGAGCGAGAGAATGGAGACAGGAGAGCAAGATGCGATGGCGCGAGTCGTGCGCCGCCAAAAGCGGCGACAGCGCCTTTCCGAGGCTAGTAATGGGAGCGCCCCTCACTGCAGCCTCATTGTGGGGACGCTACCCTGCGGGCAAAGTACACAGTTACCTACAGCAGCCAGGTTCCGAGACGAGCATGCCTGCCCTTCAGGCAGCATCATCCAGCCGGCCAGGTGTCACACCGAGTGGCAACAGTCGACTGCGATGATCGTGGGACTATCACGTTGTCAGGAGTAGAGGCGCGACGGAGGCGTCTAGTGAGACTAAATGCTAACTTTTAAATCTAATAAGGCAAACATCATGAAAAAAAAAAAAAAAAGTGCGGTAAAATTTTTAAAGTAGACTATAGTCGCATAATCTTTGAGCAACACTAGTTTGCGCGACACTTCTCTCCCCATTAGTGTAATACCAGTAATGACAGTTTAGACTTGGATCGACGCTTACATAGTGCACACCGTTATTGTCTTCTCTTTGACAATTGCGGGTCTCTGGATGAGAAGGCCCGTGTCCGCATGTCCGTCTATGCGTTTGTAGGCCATAGGCATTCCCGCAGAGTAAGACCAAGTGCGTGAACTCGCCGGTCCATCTAGAATGAACTTATCCCACTCTGCGCACTATAAGTTACTAAATAAATCTGCTGGTATGAACTGAGGAAGTAAGTCCATATGTGCGTCTCCGTGAATCGTAATTATCGCGTACTTAGCCGTACCGTTTGAGTTTCAATATATAAATATTAAAACTTTACCGTTGCTTTATTTTTTTTATATACTGCAAAGTTTTTCGAGTTATAAACAAAACTAAGAGAACGCGTAGATTTTTGACTGTATCAATTATTCACAAAACGTTACATGAATCTATGTGCGGGTATCATGGTATTTGCTGTTATCTACTTTTCATATATGATCATTATTAACACTCGCCGACTCCCCCGTTTTAACCGAAAAATGCCAGTGCCGCGAAAGCGCTCACGTATGAGTGTGCGCTCCCATGCTGAGGATCATCCGGTTCGCTTACCTCTATACCGCTCTCAGCCTCTGAATCATACCGAGTAATCTGATAAAAGAACCATAAGATCCTTCCACTTGAAAAAAATTGAATATGCGTTGACAGAAATGCTTTGTGCGTTTATTCATATAGCAGCGAGAGTTCAGGCAATAACAGACAAGGCGACTTGGTTGAGACGCGCTTATTGCCTTTTCCTCTGTATTTGCTTTCCACGCCATGTGTTGCGTTTCTTCCTGTCTTTTATTCTCTCTCTGTATCGACGCAACCCTTCGCCTTAGTTCTTTCTGTCTGTCTTATATCTGTCTCCATAGTATGCGTGTCTTTATACTGATAACAAAGATCCCGGCTGTCCTCTATATTACGATTACCTTGTCTGATACATCATTACTCTGTACTTGTACTCTGTCAGTGTATTCTCGATAACTAATAACAACAGTTGTCAAGTAGGCTTGTTGTCAGTAGTTGTCTGTGAGTCCTGGTTCCCGATTCTATTAATCCTATTCTTATCGATATCTATCTATCTATCTTCTAGCTATCTCTATCTGATTCTATTTAATTATAATAGAATGTCTGTTTTAGTTTTGTTTGATGTGCTAATTCTAATGCCAATACATGTCCGTCTCGAATCCGGTGATCAGGACTTGACTGATGCAGACCCTCTGACCTTTTTATCATTGTTTCTGAGTGATCATTTCTGGGATATTCTTGTTCTGGAGACAAATAGGTATGCTAAACAATATCTGGAGGCTGATGATACAGTGCTGAAACCCAAGTCCAGATATCATGACTGGTATGAAGTAACAATAGTTGAAATGAAAGCATTTTTCGCGTTGCACCTTGCCATGGGGTTAGTCGACAAAGCTGAACTCACAGACTATTGGCAACTATTTTGGCTTACTGAAACCCCAGGCTTCAACAAGGTTATGCCTAGAAACAGATTTCAAATAATCTTGTCATTCCTTCATTTCGTGAACAATGACGATCGCATAGCGCGTGGCGAGCCTGGTCACGACCGCCTGTTCAAGATACGTCCTATCATTGATGAAATTGTGCCACGCTTCAAAGCCATGTATTCTCCAAGAAAGGAATTATCCCTAGATGAGATGACTGTGGCCTTCAAGGGGAGATCAACACTAAAACAATATAATCCCAGAAAACCAGACAAATATGGGTACAAAGCATTTGTTCTGAGTGAGGCAGGGACAGGGTACGTCTTGGAGTGGTCGATGTATACTGGCCAAGATGAAGCAGGTGATCCTGACAATTTGGGTGCAACTCACCTGACAGTGAGGAATTTGGTGACCCCTCAGTTCACAGGGAAAGGACATGAAGTCTATATGGATAGCTACTATACGAGTCCTGCTCTGGCCAATGAACTGGCTGACAATTACACCGGTTTGTGTGGGACTGTAAACTGCAATCGCAGGTGGATGCCTGATGAACTCAAAACTAATGTGTTGGCGCTTCGTAAGGGAGATGATCCTGTGTTCATGCGTTCAAATCACCTGTTAGCCTGTGCTTGGCACGATACCAAACGTTTGACAATGCTCTCATCCATCCATGACAACTCTTGTGTCCCAAAGCGGATTCGGGTCAAGGGCACACCAGATGGATATCGTGACATCAACAAGCCTTTCTGTGTTGACAGATATAATAGTTACATGGGAGGAGTGGACACTGCAGATCAAAGGTTGAAAACTTATCTGTTCCCTCATAGAAGTAAGAAATGGTACAACCGGATCTTCAATGCGCTTGTGAGCATCTGTACGGTGAATGCCCACATTATATACTGCAAAGTCCATCCTGGTCCCCACAAGGTCTTGAAGGTTTTTCTTCAAGATATATGCACTGCATTACTAGAAGGACATAGAAAGAAGGAGTTCAGGGTGGGAAGACCCGCAGGGGAGATGCTTCAAAGGCTAGTGGAACGCCATTGGCTTGACGAAGTTCAAGATCGTCCTGATTGTGTAGTGTGCGCTGATCGCTCCCGTCCAGGTGGTCGCCGCCAGACCAAATACAGATGTCGCCAATGTGGAGCAGGACTTTGTGCTTATCCTTGTAATGAGAGATACCATACTCTACAGCACTACAAAAAGTGCCATCTGGATGGGTAAAAAGTCTCAGAAACAAAGACAAAGTCCTATCTCACGGTTGACATTTATATTGATAACGCACCGTGAAACTAGATCATTTGTGTTGGGCATTTACACTAAGTAAGGACAAAAGACTAGGATAGCTTTGATTGTGCAAACGTTGGAATTGAACATAGATAGCATTTATCAAGACAATATAGAAAAAGAACTGAGCAAATAGACTGAAAAGGGAAGATATGGGAAGATATATTGAAAATTTCAAGAAATCAAAGATGGCCGTCATGTGATGACGTCATCATATGCAAATTAGGTAATAAATTTTATTCTCATCATAAACTACTGATGATACTGAACATTTATTTCCATTACAGTAACAGTCTAGCTCTTACCATTTTCAAACAGTAGCCTTTTGAAATCATGGTAAAAAAATAATAGATTTAAAAAAAAAGAATGCGGCAGGGAAAGGGTTAAACTTGATCTGACAATTTGATTCTTTGATCACGCATGGGTAACTGATTTTTCCCATGACTATGCATTACCCCACATCAGCTCATACTTCTGTCCGAATTATATTTGACACGAGTCTGGCTCGAAGTCCGGTTTTTATAGAAGATTGATGGACGTCACAAAAGGATTTCAAAAAAATCTTTGAACCCAAACGGTGATGTGCCCGCGGTTCACTAGTCCAAATACCTACGGTTACGGGAACTTGGTTATATGGTGCGATGCATAGTTAGGCCTATAACACACTCGCCTGCAAAATGGCGGCTCCGGGGTTTGCATCTTCGCAGCCGGGATGGACGAAAACATTCCTCGTGGGTTTATTTCTTTTCTTAAACGTAAACACCCTAGAATGTTTGCGCGGAGTTAGGTTTACGCCGGAGGTGTAAGCAGACGAAATTCATGCGGGTTTTATTATTTATCGTTGTCTCTATGTGCGCAACCCTCAAATCCTTGTTTTATGTTTAAAATCTCTTCCGTCTTTTCCACGTCCGGCTCACTGGAGCCTTCCATAATGCTTGAGCGCTCAGCATGATACATCTGCGGCTCTTCTGAGAAGAGCCTTTTCTCGTTTTGCCTTTCGTTTCTCGTCTGCCTTTCGTTATATCTTGAGTCGGAATCTAGCAGGAAAAACGCAATCACGATATTCGATGCACCTTTCTGTCTCTCTGGGTCTCTATGTGCTTGAAAAAACCCCTGCGGTATCTGCTTTCATCACAAATCACGGCGACAACTATTTAGGTAGTGCATCCAATCTACGATGCCGAGGTCATATGAGCTTTTGGGGTACGTGGCATGTATGGAAATTGCTCTCATTTCTTGCTCTGCTCTGCTTCCTTTTCCCTATCTCGTGAAAAACATAGCTTCGCCATGGAAGTCCAGAAGGTTATTCATTCTGGGCGGTAGATAGGCATTCATTTGAGTTACTTCATTTAGTTTCGTGATATCTACGCAAACTAGGCGGATGCCGTTATTGTTGATGCCGTTGGCTATTGCTGGGTTGTATCGCCCTATTGATTAGCATATACTATATTTTTATCCATCACGTTCTGCTAGGCTAGTGGAAAACTTAGTGGGGTTTGTTTGATTGGCCATTGCCTTCCAGTGTTGGATTGATGTTGAAAATGATTAGTATGTCCGGATGGTTTGCCGGGGATGGGGAATCGTGAGCTTTAACGCGCGTCAATGTCCCGGCAATCTTATAGAGCTTACGAGAAATCCGGAAATACGTATTCTGAAGTAGCACGCCGAGGTAATCTTGCAGTTTGGATTTAGTCGGACGGTTGAAATTTATTACCAATGGCTGAGTTAACGCGAGTAATGGGGATCATTCAGCCAATCTCATCTCCTTCACGTATTGTGCGGGCCTCGTTTCATGAAGTAAAACCTGAATAACTTGGCATCTTAGTATGCTGTTCCTCCTTAGGTTCTACTATAAGTTATCAGCTTTTGATCTAATATTGCACATGGAACTTGGTCAATATGGTTCCAGACAGGCGATTTGGAAAGAAATATAATAGTGCTCTACCAAGGTTGACACATCTTTTTCCCAACGCCTTGTAGTTTCTTCCTAGAATGTAGTATGACGCTTATAGAACACCACTATTTTGGAGCACTTTTTACGCACATCGTGTAACTCTATTCATGCAGGCATGCGTGCGTGCGTGCGTGCGTAGTCATCACTAACAGTAGCTGCGTGAAGGCGCTTTGCTCAAGACAGGTAAGATTGGATGTCTGGAAGCCGGACGGTGTGTGAGTCGCATGTTGCTGAGAAACTCCAACCCTGAATGCGAGTCTCGCAGATATCCACTGCCGCAATGCAAAATAGTAGACCCAAGACAGCGTATGAGTAGGAGATGTCTGCAGCTATCACTGTGTTATAAGCATGTATGGTGACAGCAATTCTACAAAAAACCAACGACAGGCATATTGGCTATGGTATAATTAAACAACGCATGTCATCAGCAAAAATAATATATTTTGCTAGAAACTATTGTAAATTCATGCTATTTCCGTAAGCACATACATATTACTAATCACCAAATAATAATTTCTA
>NW_014577085.1:602273-615267 GCF_000485595.1 Priapulus caudatus
GTAAGAAATGTTATGAATCATAGCAATACAAATTGAGTTGTTTTTCAAAACTTGGACGAGCTTAAAGTAAGTAATCTATGATAATTTTGCTGCCGCAAAACATGCCTGTTATGTTAACCATCCCACCAAGCAATGGTAGTGGCGACGGTGACGGTGTGTGTGTGTGCGGCGCGTTGCGTGCGTACGTAGCCGTGCGTGCGGTTGCGCGTGTTCCTGTGCGTTGCGTGCGTGTGCGTGCGTGGCGTGCGTGCCTGCTAAGTGCGGTGTGCGTCGTGCGTGTGGTGTTGCTTTGTGGCGTGTGCGTATGGTGCGTGATGTGCGTTTTCTGTGCGTGGTATGTGTGTGTGTGATGTGTGTCGTGTGGGGAGGGCGGGTATGCTGTGAGTCGTACGCACGCTCTACGCAATGCTCTACATTTCGCACGACAGCCGGCTTGGACTGTTGAGGTTTCGAAACCCGCTCAACCTCCCCGCCGCGTTACACGTCCGCCCTGGCCGCTCCCCCAGTGTGCCTGCAGCAGCCGCCGAGCTCTCACACTCACACCCTTTCACACACACACACACACACACACACACACACACACTACACACCACACACACACACACACAGCACACACACAGCACACACACACCCACAACACGACACACACACCACACCCACACACACACACACACCAGCACACATCACACACACACACACACACACACACCAGCAGACACACACACACACCACACACACACCCACACAACACACACATATCACCCGCCCCCACACACACACACACAAATACACACACACACACCACACACACAACACACACACACACACACCCACACACACACCACACACGACACACACACACACACACAACACCACACATACACCTCCCCCCCAACACACAACAAATACACACACACACACACACACACACACACACACCACCCACACACACACACACACACACACACACACACACACACACACACACACACACACACACACACACACACACAACCACCCACAACACACATTCACACCCCCCACACACACACAGCACACAAATACACACACACACACACACACACACACACACACACACACACACACAACAGCACACGCACACGGCCCGATGCACGTACCCGCTCCCGTGCAGAACGCATTCGTCAAAACATCGTCTTTCGGACCGCGCCGTGGTCCTTTACGGCGGTATCTTGTTTGCCCGGATATGCTTAACGCGCCTCGCATGCCCAATGCTACGCACGCCTGTCAGTGCGCGACGTCGCCGACGGGAGCAGGCAGGCGACTGTTGACCACGATGGCGAGGAAATATAAGCTTGGATCGTAGATCACAACTAATGTAGTGCGGGAACGCTAATATGTACCAGGGTGGAACGAAGTGCGACGTGTGACACACAAACGCGCGCGAGCGCGCGGAGTGCGCACTGCACGCACCGCACGGCACGACCACGCACGCACGCACGCCAGCTACGCACGCAGCACATACGCACCGCTCATAGAAGACGGCTATGTTTGCGCGTGAGTATCCGTCCGTGACGTGCCGTGCAGTGCCGTCGCGTGCGTGCATGGGGCCGCTGGGGCGTTTGGCCGCGTCAAACCGTCTGGGGCGTGTGCGTTGCGGTCTGCGTGCGTACGTGCTGTTGCGTGGCGTGCGTGCGTGCGTGCGGTGCGTGCGTTGCACACATTTACAACTCCGTGAGGCGACAAGCGCGTATTCAGGTGCGTTAATTGGACCGGAAACGTCTTTCTTCCTATATATTGGTTCGACACCCATTTCAGGTAAAATGTCCATGTCACTGAGAAGCAGGCGCATATCGTCAGAGAGAAGGTACTGAGAAAGAGTTGTCTTCCACGTGTTCTGATCGGCATTACATCGCCCCTTCTCATGCAGCATAAGATTGATCGCTGCGTAGTCCATACACAGCAGCAGCTGCCGCTCGTCTGCTTGCTCCTGACTTAAGGACTGAATGTATTGTTCTGCATATCGGGCGTCACCTAGCTCATAGTATTCCACAGCAAACTCCTGCGTTATCTCACAGACGCCAATCAGCTGCACTACAAGCGGATTTGGTTGCAGCAACTGGTAGTTTGCCAGTGCTTGTTTATACTTCATCTTCTTTTTGGCTATAGGAAGTTGCATCAGCACGATCTTATGCCTTTTAAACGTAGTCTGAAATTGTATCTGTAAAGTAAAATAAAATAATGTCTTAGTTTAGTAAACACGTCTACGTAACGTCTGTGACAGAAAATGATTACACTTTGTAGCGATGCAATCATGCAAAGGATGCGACCGAAAGTTTCATATCGCGACATAGAAACAGATTTCGAGAACGTGCGAAATCTGTGTCGTTCGGTACGACGCGACGTACATGCGACGGTGCGATTTCTAGTGAGGTCGACAGTCGTAAGATGCAGCAACGCAGATACAGATAAGAAACAGCAATAAAACAAGAACAGCTGAGGTCCATAGCGCTGGTTCTCACCATCAACGCATACGCCGAAGGCTGTTGCTGAAGCTAGAACAGCGACACCGATCGACACGGACGAAAGAACGTGTATCCCCCTTTAAAGGGCTAGCTAGAGGGAGAGAGGGCAGGGGAGAGACGAGTGTGACGCGACGCGTGACGTGTGTTGGGAAGTCCGAGTTTGAAGTTGACTATGCATGCTGTGCTGTGTATCTAGTATCGTATTTTACCCATGTGTGCATGTAGAATATAGCCTTTTTTATATATCATACGTGACTCTTTGGATTATCTCTGATTGCTGATTATACCGAAGGCGCATTTTCCATCATTACAATTTCGTCTCCTTAAAATGTCTCTCGTTAATATTAATACGGTACAGATAAAGTTATCGTGAATTTTTCTTAGAACATCTTCAACGGTGGCAAACCTTCTAAGAAGGAGAGGAAGCGAGTTAGTTGTTTCTAGGTCGCAACGGAAAGAGAGTTGACGTGTTTGACAGCCACACTATTATAAGGGCGAGCCGGTGCGAGAGTAAGTGTAAGTGAATTACGTGTTTAATTTAGATGTGATCGTACAAGATGTTTATCTTTATTTAATTTCATCAGTAGTCCTCCTTCCTTGTCCTGAATTTATTGTGCATTTCTCTTCCAGCATAGCCTAGTCTGTGTAACGCACGCGCACGCACGCACGCACGTACGCACGCACGCGCGCACACACACACACCGTCACCGTCGCCACTACCTTGCTTGGTGGGATGGTTAAAACAGCATGTTTTCGCAGCAAAATTCATAGATCTACTTACTGTAAGCTCGTCCAAGTTGAAAAACAACTCATTTGTATTGCTAGATTCATAACATTTCTTCAGCAAACCTAAACAGTCTTGCGAACCTCTTCCTTTCAATGTTTACACAGTGTTTACACATCTGGGACATATACACGCAATCGCAGTTTTCAATAACAGTTCTTTTCTATGATAGAACAAGTTATAATTCATTATTCGATGTTTGTTCAGTACAAAATTGTGAAATTTGTTTCAATCATATTACATTATCTAGATTACTTGTGCAATCAGCAAACAAATATTGTGTTTTATTCCAGGAACTACTTGCGCTAGCGTAGGCCTACTATTAACGTTCTCAGTCAAATCGCTCAATCTGTACGCAAAAACTCTGTCCGACGGAGTTTCAAAATAGCATGAAAATTGTTAACTTCGGAGCACATTTCTGGCTCAATAAGAACATTTCGTGATGTTTGCATAGTGCACAGTACTAGTAGGTGTATGTAGGCTTTTTGTTGCGAAGTTTATCCGTCCTAAATACAGGTGCACTGTCAATGTAGTAAGGATAATAATAAAAACATGCTAGTTAATACTTGTATGAAATTTATCCCGCACGACCACGTCTATAGCAAGGCGAGCGTGCCCACGTAAAGCAGATTGCTTCATCAGTGTAGGTGTCTAAAGGTGCGCCACCGTCATTGAAATTGGAACACTCTGCTGCTCGTGCAAAAAGGTAACCTTCTAAAGCTTTTTCGACCGAAATCGAGCCAGCCCTTCTAATATCATGTTCACAACAGCTAGAGCAAATATAAAATTGAGCAGCAGAGCGTTCTAATTTCAATGACGCACCTTTAGACACTTGCCTCGATGAAGCAATTAGCTTTTTTAAGTGTATGACGAAAGCACGGGGGAGCGGCGGCGGGTTTGAGATATGTGTTGCCTCTTGGTGCATGTGTTCGTTTGACGATGGTGACACATCGGGTATAACATTGCCTGGCAATTAAGAGGATGCTGATGATGATGCATTGAGAGCCGCCACCTGCTGCCACTCGCCATGCACTGTGATTAGAGCCACGGCAGCCATGTGCCGTCAGCTAATAATGCTAATCAAAGCTGACGAGCAAGGCACTGCTGAATTCATCTGCAATAATTAGATATTAGTATGTATAGGCCCGCTGTAAACTCTCGTACATGCACGACGTACACACACACCTATATAAAGATGGTATGCACGCGCGCGCGCACGTGTTTGTGTGTCTGTGCGTTTTTTGGTTTGATATATATATATATCACAATTAAATAACAATATATATATATGTATATATATATATATATACCAACCATTTGCCAACCGTGACAATGCCAACCATACGCCAACGTTGGTCCAACGTCATGCAGCCAACCATTTGCCAACCGCGTGACCATGCCAACCATACGCCAACGTTGGGCCAACGTCATGCAGCCAACCATTTGCCAACCGTTACCATGCCGACCATACGCTAACGTTGGCCCAACGTCATGCAGCCACCCATTTGCCAACTGTGACCATGCCAACCATTCGCCAACGTTGGCGCAACGTCATGCAGCCAACCATTTGCCAACCGTGACCATGCCGACCATACGCCAACGTTGTCCCAACGTCATGCAGCCAATCACTTGCCAACCGTGACCATGCTAACCATACGCCAAGTTGGCCCCACGTCGTCATGCAACCAACCATTTGCCGACCGTGACAATGCCAATCATACGCCAACGTTGGCCCAACGTCATGCAGCCAATCACTTGCCAATTCTGCCAACTAGCATCATGCCAACCATATGCCAACGTTGGCCCAACGTCATGCAGCCAACCATTTGCCAACTAGCATCTTGGCATCCATACGCCAACGTTGGGCCAACGTTTGCCAACCATACGCCAACGTTGGCCCAACGTCATGCAGCCAACCATTTCCAACTAGCATCATGCCAACCATCGCCCTGGGGTGCGGTGAAGCTAAAACAAAGATTTTTTTATTGGGCCCCAGTGCAGTCACAGCACTTGAAAGGCGTTTCAACTAAAAATAATCTAAATAAATACGAAAATCTATTTACTAAATTCTTAATACGCATAAGGCGTACACAAAAAATTGTTTGTTTCCGGTTACCCAACCGACCTAACCAAATAGTTGCGACCCTAAACATGTTTTGACGCACTTTTAAAAATGAAAATCAACAAATGCATCGATTGGACTTTTAATATAAATTTAAGATGAATTTATTACGAAGCATAACCCTGCACATTGCGGCATGCAGCCAATTAACTCACCTCTATAAAATTAGGAAATGGCCTAAACATTTTATTGTCAATTTTCTTTGTTTTTCTATGGGCGCCACCATTTTTAAGTCATGTGATCACCCGGAAATGGCCGGAAATGGAAATGTGATCACACGCATGCGAATGCTGCGCGTGCGGAAAATGGCGGCACCCAGTCCCAAGCACTTGTCTTGCACTGCTTTTCGGTAAATGCGCCCACATGAAGAAAAAACGACTGTTGACAACAGTTCAGAACAATGTACGCATCGTTTCGCTGCACGAGGAATATCATCCTGTTATAAAAGGATGCGATTTAGCCGTGAAATGTTCGAAAATGTTGGGATCGTTTGATTCGGCATTGATGTCGATCCCGGCTGTCAGTTGCCAAATCTTTTAAACTTCGTGTACAAGCTATAAAGTTTATTTGTACCGAGAACCCCCAGGGACAGGAACTAGACTTGGCGGAAATCGCAGAAGAGGCTACGACTACTAGTACTACTGTTGATGCCCTTTCAAATTTAATGGCAAATGAGCGGTCATTTCCACCCAAGAAAACGAGCAGGTAGGTATCTTTTTGTGTCCCACTATAAGCTTGAAAGGAAGTTAATCATTTAACAACCTTGAAAGACACAGGGACTTGCAATCTAGTTGCAAAATGTACTTAAAGACTAAGACTGTGACCTAAGTTTAGTGCATGCATAGTCTGGTCACCCACATACCGGTGGTTCGTTTATATGACTATTCTACTCAAACATATCGAAAGAAATCGAACATAAATTTTAAAAGCTACTTATATATACTAACAGCCAAATCCAAATTTTGTTCGATGTGTGTTTGGTAGAATCAAATAATAGCCAGATATCTCAATCGTTGTATTAGGGTTCCTAAGTTTGTAAAACACCGCCGATAGCGGTTTGTTGACTATTCAGATCAACATATCGAAACAAATCCCAACATATTTTATACCTAATCTTGACAGATATACATAGTACTAGATGAATACTACAGTAATTGCAAGGTATAGCTGGTTTAATTATTTAAATTCAATGGTATAAATTTGTGAGTCGTTAAATGCAGTTCCAACTGACTTTGCATCAATGGTGAAACTGTACCGGGTACCCAAAAATTCAAAAATTTACCATGTATTCAGGGTAATATTTTATAATGTTCTTGACATATTTCATGAAACATTCAAACAGATATTTACACCCACATTTATAGTGAAGTTCAAAGTATAAAAAATATTATGCTGTTCATGTGTATTTAAACGGGTGAAAAATCGATGTAAACCATAGGGGAATATGCGAAAATTCCAGCACATGACGATGGATCCATTGAACATTGTAATATTATGCAGCACAACGTTCGATTTAGTGGGCCGAGTGCATTTGCACTGCAGACGTATTGTCTAGCCGCATTGTCTGGTTCGCTTGATACAATCATGATGCAATGTATACACATGTTCACAATTATGATCAACATCGGCCACAAATATGCTATGCCTGCTGTATAAAAACGCTAGTGTGACATAGTAAATTAGTAACTAAGGGCGCGCACGGCGCTCGCGCTCAGTGTCGCACTTAGCTCAGGTGCGCTGTCCGTATAAAAGTTGATAAGCTCAACAAACCACTATCCGATTATGACGATTTTTTTTACTATCCCGGCGGGATACCAAGCATTGAAATCTGGTATCCCGCACAAGAATCTGGTATTCTACGGATATCGGGATACCGCTAATTTCGACCGAGGTTAAGCTAACTCGAGTAATACCTTAACTCGAGTTAAGGCCCCATATAGACGGTTAACTCGAGTTAGCGAATAGTACATAACTCACGATATGGCGGCAACACTTGTACTTAGGTTGACATCCCGGGTATTCGAGAGTCGGCTCCTCGCTGTTGTCATGTTAGATGCACATAATCGCTAACTCAAGTTAACGCTTAACTCGAGTTAGCTTAACTCGAGTTAGCTTAACTCGAGTTAAATTTCGTCATGTTAGACGAGGCAGTTTTTAAATTCGAGTCTGATGTTCTTGTAAAAGAGTTGTTTTACTTTGGATTTAATACGCATATATGTTTCAGCATTTTAATAGAATGCAATGATTTTTATAATATGCATTTGATGCAAATGTTATTTTTTATTAAATAAATACGTATATTTAACTTTTAATTATATTTGATTTTTTTGGGTAGCAACTATTCAGTCTTGGATGTTATTTTTTCATTTTCAAAGTTCTGGAGTGACAATTTCAAAGGGAATCCTCGAAGAAGAGCAGAGATGTACAAATATCTTATACTTGATGACTATTCTCAAGAAAAGAGGCCTAGATTTCACCGCCCGTGGCTGTGTCCAGCCACTGAGGAAGCAATATTTATGTTGCAGGTACAAAACTATTATAAAATTGAGAATAGTGGCACACCTATATAATAACAGGACCTTGAAATTACTTTATTAAAGGTGCCATTTTTAAGCCGTTCGAAACAATTGTTAATAGCTCTGTAGTGTAATGAAATAAATATTCATGATTTATATTGATCGTTTGATATGCAGATTTTACCAAATTGCAGTAACGGTAGCACTATAATATCATGGAATATTTTATATTAAAGTATTGAATATAGTCGAAACTTTTTGCTTCCTGACATAAGTTAACATCAGTCCTGTAGAACAACAGCTGTTAATAATATGCAAAGTGTAGAGTCAATTTTGCATTTTATATGTCATTGACTCATGATAAATACTGTAAATTATATTTAATTTTTTTCCCGTATTTTTAGTTTCAGATTTAGAGTGGTTATTGTATGCTCCATAATAATTTTAGAATTTCACTTGATGTAAGTGTCAGATTTAGTGGGCTTTGTAGTCACGCAGTAAATATAAATACATGGTATTTACTACCGCTTTGACCCTGTCTATGTTTTGTGTTCAATGTGGTGGTATTTGTTGCTTTATATTATATTGTTTGTCTCACCCAGTCCGGGCTATGCCCTTATGTACAACGTCATGGCTAGGCATATACAAATAAAAATCGGGGGATCATATAGTCCCGCTTTGTCCGTCTAATCCGAGTATGTTTGTCTGGGCCCGTAAACTTCTGACTCATTGAAAGATACGCTTGTGAAACTTTTAAATATGGATATATGTAGGATGGTATTAAAGGCTGTGTGTCCAATGCTACTTTTGGGGAGCATATTCCATCAGTTTTACTGTCAGATGTTTTTATGTCAGAAAACAAATAAAAGTTTAAATCTTGATCATTTGATATTTTCAGATCATTCTGTGCGCTTGGTGGTTACTAACAAACCAAACATCAAGTCATAAATGATGCACTCGGAAAGGAAAGGGCGTTCAGCGCCAGTTCCAGCAGCCTTGCAGAGTACACGCGGTTTCAATGATGTCAAGAGAAAGAAGGAAGAAAAGTCAAGATGAAAAGTCCAGCTCTGAAGAGCAATGGCCGAGGCACTGTACAGTTTACTTCTGCAAGCTCTATCATGCAACAGCACCCAGCATGAAGACAGCGGAACAGACAGTTCAAACACTGGCTGACTGTCCTAATTGGCTATAGTAAATACCTCGAAGTAACTGGAGACTTCATTGTGGCACTAGCTCTGGATCATCCTGTTCGACACAATCGGCAGAAAGATACAACACTGGACCACGAAAGAGCTCTGGAATTACCATCAAACGCGAAATACTCGCCTTTTGGACTCTGCAGAAAGACTGCTGACTCACATTGCCAGTGTTTTTTGATGAGTCAACGCACTTGGATAGTGCCAATTTGAAAGTGCCACACAAAGATTCGATATTTTGAGCGAATTACAATCTACTGTGCCAGTTGACATTTTTGCGGTTTTGCCTGGTGGGTCTTCGCACTACCACCGGTATGTGTTGTGCAAGTCAAAGCTGACGCGATCTGAGCCCGAGGTCTTGACACAAGGGCAAGGCTCTTCAGAAATCAGACCAAGTCTGCACGAATTTCACACAAGAATGCAAAGGAACATTTCAGAAGCAAATTGGACATATCACCAAGGGTTTCTCCAGGCAGTGAGAGACTGTACTCTACACGAGCACTGAAGCTCAGGATGCCTCAGCTCCAGCCAACGCGGTGATGACAGAGAGACTCCGTCTTATTTCCTTGGGGCAAACAGGCAATTGTTGATGCTGGCGTCGCATGAAGCACTGGTTCGACCAGCATGTGTTTGTCAATGTTCTATTGACAAACTACAAGAGGTCGTCGAGTCTGTTGTGTGCTGCTGGATGAGAGGCGACACAACTGTTGCTCATTTGTCTGAGTGGCTGTCACTCGAACGGAAATGATAGCCAAAAAGCAGCTGAAGTATGTCCGCTCGGTACTAAAAGTCCCATCAGCTATGCCTGGTGAGATTGCCATGTTTGCCTCCAGTAATCCTATGTGACATACGGCACTCAATTTCACGTCTCGAATTCAGTTCAGTATAAGATACAGAGGCGTCACCTTCGTGTAGGCCATCCAGATGACCATTAGCTGTGCAGCTTAAGTGGCAGTATTTCCAAAGAGAAGGCATGTTGAACTGAGGGATGAAGCAACCAGTCCTTTTTGCTAGTGATGACAAAGGCAAAAATGCCACCTGGGAGGAGGCCAGACTGCCCAGTGTAACGGGAAGTCCGAGGAAAGAAAACACTTGCTTCCCGTCACCGACACAACTCTGGGGCCTGTGACCATGATATGACCATTCGGCTTCTGTCCCCGTCAGTGATACTTGCAACTGAGATCCCAGAAAGTTCACAGGAAGTCATTTGTTCGAGGCCCGTGACAACTGTGGTAAGTGATTGCTGTCCTTTAAAGGTTCCAACCATTCCGCCATGCGCCACCGTTGGTGTAAAATTTGGCTGCCAAGGATGACAAGAAATCATTTGAAATTCACAGTGGGGGAACAGACCAATCGGCAACAATTTTGGCATCCGTGCAAGTGTGCGAACCATCCTTGTGTGTTCAAGGAACTTGACTTGATATTGCTAGTCCATGCCACGCTTGTGCACCAATGGCATAGCTTGGACCAATCGCACGCAGAGGCGTATAATTGTCCATCTTCAACTTGGACTACAAATTGCTCTCTCTCAAGAGAAATGGGTGATACTCAGCAGAAAGCCTCTTTCCGGAATGTGGCTCGATGTCAAACAGGCTCGCGGGCTCATGCAGAGAAAAATCCCAAATACAACATGGCATGGAGAATGTCTGTTGAAACTGCGCAGTCATTGGTGAGAAATAGATTTTGCCGTCCTGTTCATTGAAGGAGGGCCAGCCATACAAGTGATGGATCCCGTTTTCTGAGAAGAAAATTGACATTGTAAAGCGACTTTTGACGAAGAGCTGTTCCCTTGACATGAATTTGTCAAAGCTGCAGAAAGGTACACACATCAAAAGTAAAGTCGTACACAGCCTGTGAGAGCAGCATGTTAGGAAAGACATTACACCTTCCAGATAAAAAAATGTGGTGACCCAAACTGTTTGCATTCCACCCGTGCCTGCGAACGGCTGTCATGGCTGCCAGAGTCCTGTCCTGGACGAAAGTGGTGAGCACTACTTGAAGTACAAAAGAGGTGATGTCGCAGAAATAATGACACCACAGAGGCTGATAGACCATCCTTAAACCTGTAAAGGAAAGCCCCAGAGAAAGAGAACGCTCCGCGGCAATTGGAAAACCAGGCGGAAACTGGTGATCGCAACAAATGGACCGAGCGGTCAAGCCAGATGCGGAAGACAACAGCTGTGGCAAGTTTCCCATTGGCAGACCGCGAAAACATTCCAAGTACAGTGATCCTGCATGACACATATCTGTACACTTGGCAACAAAATGCTAGAGCCAACTGTGCTATTGTACTGAATGCAGGAAGCCCACGTGTGCTCTACTCAAGAACGGCTGTCTCAGAGGCACAAAGCTGACATTGACTTTTGTGATGAGTGAGTATGATTACACATGTGGTGCGCGCCCTTGTTACCGCCAACCTGTGCTCCATCTCGACAGACCTGTGCATGTGGCGCAACTGGCATTGTCTGTGGTTGCCCAGTCGAATAATCCTTACTATAGGCAAGTGCCCATAGGAAAGACTTGACCATATGTGCTTTCTGTCAGCCGAGGCAGGCATGAGGTAATGCGAAATGAAAAAAGAAGTTTAAAACTGTAGGCTAACCTCTTGTGCCAGAATTGCTGTGAAGAAGGCCGAAAGGCAATAGTGTATCGGCCCTTCGGGACCAAAATAAAGACTGTATTTGTGCAAAATTGTATTTTCATTGGTTCAGTTTATAAACAAAATAAAAAAAAAACAAATAAACAGTTTGTATTTAATAATATTGAATGGTAAACGCTGAATGACATTTTAATGCTAGAAACAGAATGCAAACAATAGACTTCTACTAGATATTTAGCATGTCAGACTGTGGGAAGTGGGGTCTATAAGTGCTGTTTATTTGTTTGCCGACAATGTTTTTCAGGAATCGTTTTCAGAATTACTTGCTAGAACTTTGAGAAATTTCAGCTGTCTGAGCAGGGGTCGAAATTAGATTTTTATTATGGTATCCATTCGGGGATACGCAGGTATTGAAATCTGGTATCCCCAAAAGATCTGTATCGCCGATTTTTTTTTGGCAAATCCAAATCCTCTGAAATATGCAATAATAGGCATTTGAAATTATTAATATGTAATGTTATATTATTAATAAAAATCTCGCTCGGCCGGAGTCTAATGATTTAGTGGGCTGACGTGGGCCATTCGCGAGCATTTCATTTTACCCATTAGAATATATACCAGACACCTAGTGTTATATCAGGAGTGGTTATGATACTGTACACACACTGGCAGTACTGACTGCAGACGTATTGTAATTAGACGCAGTTGTCTGGCTCGCTGATAGCAATCATGATAGCAATGTATATCACATGTCGCGTACAATATGATCAACATCGCCACCCTTGCGCTTGCAAATATGGCTATGCCTGCTGGTAATAAAAACGCTAGTGTGGACATAGTAACTTAGCTAACTAAATAGCCCGGCGCACACGTGGCGATTTTGTCGGACAGAACCGGCGATTTGTCGCAGGCAACAAAATCGGCCGAGAAATCGCGCACGTGTGCGCTGCCGCGCGTCACCGATTTTGACGCCGCAGAAAACTCGTCGGGCTGGAATATCAAACAATTTTGAATATTTGTTGCCCAGTCGCAACAATCGCTACGTGTACAGCTGTACTGCCCAGATAGGCATGCTTACGTTGGGCCAACGTTGGCATTTGGTTGGCACGGTCACGGTTGGCAATATGACGTTGGCCAGACGTTGGGCAAACGTTGGCACGGTCATGGTTGGCATGTGGTTTGGCAATATGACGTTGGCCACGTTGGCGTATGGTTGGCATGGTCACGGGTTGGCAAGTGGTTGGCTGCAATGCCGTTGGCCAACGGTTGGCGT